>NC_091047.1:15444828-15747318 GCF_963966145.1 Tenebrio molitor
ACAATAGCATTTTGCTATCCAAGACAAAATCAGAAATGTCAATGTAAATGTCAGTTCTGACAATTATAAGCATTGACATTTCCGATTTTATAGTAAAGTTTGTCCAGCGAGAGATTGGTTGACATAAAAATCTCTAAATTCTACGTAGAGAACGTAAGTATGTACCATCGGATAGCAAAAAAAAACTGGTACGAAGTGTTGTTTTAGACTTTAGACACCAAAACTCAATAAAAAATGTGAGTTTTGGAAGTGTCTATAGTAACATAATGTACCAGTTTTTTTTTTGCTATCCGATTGTACCTAGCGTACGTAAAATTTGAAATATATCCTTCAAACAGTAACATTTTTGCCCTGAAATTATGCTCTAATTAATGTATTCTAGTGCGTTTTGTAGTGTTGGGTTACAAGCCTACAATTTAAAATCGCCCAATCTCCCGCTGGACGAAGCATATCATAGACAACTAATGCCCATACGAATTATGGAGGTCTTTTTTCTTTTCTGAGGGAACGTTTATGTTGGAGCTGCGATGAGCGATAAAGCGGCGATAAGAGCGAATTGCCATTTGAAAACCATGGCAGTTCGCTCTTGTCGCCGCTTTTATCGCTCATCGTAGCTCCAACATAAACGTACCCTAATGGTATAACGTTCTAATTACCCATCAACGGAAGGTGTTACGTGTCAAAAGACGCAGAAAGTTGGTTTCAGCAGATCGTTGGGTGTCATTCACAGTTAGAACTCTTATCAAGTATTGTCACTGTTATTCTCACCATTTTGCCTCAGAGCGATCAACTACTGGAGGCTTGTCATAATAGAAGGATATTTTGGCTCCTAACACAAAACGATATGAAATCCCACAACTTTTGCTAAAATATTTGATTCTGCAACTCAGCATTAGCAATGGTCAGCTCGGAAGTTGCGATTAATAAACAACAGCAAGGAGGTTCTTAGTTCAGAATTCATGGAAACTTCTATACCATGGACACGGACTAAATTCGCTCTCATGCAGAACTTTAGTTTTACGACACTGACGATGCAAATCGTTTTTGATTTGGTCACCAGGCTATTTCTAGTTGGTTACAGACTCTCAGAAGTATCTCTCTACCAATTTAGATCAGGTCGATCCATATATGTAAAGCTTGCCAAATCTTCCGTGTTATTCAGTCCGGAGAATTTAGGGACCCTCAATATCTCCGTGCGATAATTGTAACGGATCTTACAACAGGCCTACACCGTTATAAAGTTCCGATTTTCATTGATATCACTTATATCAATCCCCCTACTCGAATAAGTTCCAACTATAGTACCCCGTTATAGTGACAATTTAGGTATTGTTCAAGAAGTCTTCGCTTGAAATTGTACCTCTTCAGGGTTCTAGGTTCCCTTCACTTTCATGTCGGAAGTTACAATTTAGTCTCTGCAATCTCTGCTAGAACTTTATCAATATGTACCTACTAATACGAAGAAGTAGACAAGTTAGGTATCACTCGAAAGGTCTTTCCATAAAGTGATGCCTTTTCTGGATTTGATCACCCCTAATTTTAGTTCAAAAGTTACCAAGCATTCTCTGTTAGAATTTTGATCTGTATGTACGAATACGAAACAATTTTTTGAAGATGTTTTCTATTATGTATACATATAGGTATGTAGTTTTATCATAGATATATGTACCTACTACATAATTAAAAAAATCCATCGAAGTTACCTATGAAAAACAAAAGTCAGTATCCTAGTTAACTGTTATTACGGTATTGCCAATGAAACTTTTGTTGTTGTTAGTTTTAATCATGCGAATCTAAGTTTTATCTTTTATTAACTAACTTTCATTTCAGATACGTAGTGGCTTCTGTATACTTGCTAGTTTTAAGATTTTAAAATGTATTTTAAGCAAAACATATGTATACATATAACTAAATATTATGTAAATATAGGTACAAGGTTTGTCTGGAAAATTCCCAAACTCTTTAAATACAAGTTGTCTTTGATCTTGTCGCGTTTAAAGCAGTCTCTTCTACTTTCTATACATCGCGACCAGCATTTGTTGCATCCTGTAAAACATTGCTCTGGAATGCAACTTTCGCGATACTGAATAGTTCCGTCAGTAAATTTTGTTTTATCGAATCAATCGATTTATAACCCCCTCCCTTATGAATAATTTTTAATTTAGAACAAACAAAAATCCAGCTCTTACAAAATCAGATGAGTAAGCAAGTTCTAAGAAAACCGATTTTCTCATAACAGAGATTTTTTGAAATATGTACATATTTATTTCTTCAGCTACCTCACGAAAAATTGAACAACGGTTAGATCGGATGATTTCGTGAACTTTCGCAACATTTTCAATTTTCAATGTTGATGGTTACCCTGGGATAAACGTCGACTGTTTGGTTTGTTTTTGAAACCGCTCATATGTTTGAATGAGCCGTGAGGTCTCTTTCTAAATGCCTCTGTAGATTCTTCCAATGTAACACAAAATTTTACACAAATTTATTGTTCGTGAAAATCGCCGCAACACAAAATCACCAAGCACACAAAAATGTATTTACATACAATCATTTATTAAACAAAATTTGCATACCGATTTTCACCTACCTTCTAACACACAAAGCGGATGGAGATACAAATTTTGAAGATGAGAAGATGTAATAGTTCCCAAGTTCGATGAAAAAATTTGATTTTGAAATTTTTGAATAAACCTTATACTTAATGAATTTAAAAAAATAAGAAGTTTGCATTAAATAGGATTTTTTTATGCATTTATTTGACAAACATTTTACTACGGCAATCGTCGCTGCTGTATTAAAGACTTACAACTGACAAACTTTATCACGCGAGTTACGGTATAACTAAAAATAGGTACAGTAGACTCCCGATTATCCGAAACGCACGGGAAGGGACCTGTTTCGGATAAACGAAATTTCGGTTAAAACGGAGATGATAAACAAATATTATCGAAACAATATTTTTTAGTTCAGTTCAGTTATTTTTGTTGCTAGTTTGTACAGTTGTATATCACCATCAACATTATCAAGAGTTTTCTTAGTTGTTGCTTCATCGTCGATAATTTTGTTCCATAGTAGTGCATTTTTGACATTGCTCCATCCGTCCGCAATCCAGTAGTATACTGTAGTAACATCTTTTAAATTAATATTTCACTTAGATTCTTCCCTTCATTTGCTTCTTCCAACACATATTTAAAACGTACTTACAGTAATTTCTTTTTAAATTTTCAAGCACGTCCATTGGATGGTGGCAGAAACAAGATTATAATATCTCCACTTCTAACCTCTTCTTCAGACAAATGAGAAGGTGCGGTGTCGATTACAAGCAATGCTTTCACGGTCTGTCCGCCTTTTTGCAAGAATTTTTTTAACGGAAAGCACAAATTCTTCGAAAAACTAATTCTTAAATAATTCCAGTTCTTGGAAAACGCATCAAGTTGCGCAACAAATACCTCGTTTCGGATAATCGAAAGATAATATCAGTTTCGTTTCGGATAAAGCGGAGAAATCGAGTTCAATTTTTATTTCGAATAATCCGACGTTTCGGATAATCCGGTTTCGGATAATCGGGAGTCTACTTATATGTAACAATAAGAAGAAAATCCGAAAACGTAATTTGTGTAAATATGTATATCTAAATATGTTTCTAATGAGATTTAACGCTCGTTCGCAAATTTTCATAACAAAAGTCGAATAAAAAATTGCATTAAGTTCTCAATTTTTTACGATATTTGGAATAGCTATTTATGCACCAAGGGCGTTACAACGATGATTACGCCCGGAGAACGATGAATCCAACTCGAGGGCTTTAGCCCGAGAGATGGATATCGTTCGATGGGCGTAATCATTCGGTGACGCCGTGGTGCATACAAGATTTTATTTTTCACTACGTGTTCTTTAAGAAAAAAAAAATTGGTACCTTTGCAATTATGAATTGATGAGGGCGTTATGAATTCATTACGCCCGCTTATTCTTATTTCGCCCTGTATTATGCCCCGGTTGTTATGGACATGTTTACGTATTTCGTATCCTAGGAGTTATCATGCAATTATACCGGGTGATCAAGAAGGACTGTTTAAGTTGGCAGTACAATTAAGAAATTTTTTAAATTCGGTTATTTATAACACTGCAACTGGATATGTTTTGTTGGTTTATTTGACAATTATCTGATATAGGTATAGCATTAACAACGACAAGCCACCAACAACCGGAAGTTACTCCTGTTATACGATTTAAAATACGATCCAGTGTCACCAACTTAAACAGTCCTTCTTGATCACCCCGTACTAAAGTGAAAAATAAAATGCTTTAAAAAATTTTGGAACAAAATTATTGTGAAAATGATTGTCTCAGACTTGCTCAGAATTGTTTCGCCTACGATTGTAACATGCGAAGAATAGTGGAGCTCGGGACGAGTCTGGAACTCTCCCAAATCTATACCTGTGTCTCGAGCGGAAGTGAGTCATCTTCGAAACGCCTAGACCTACCTGGAGTTTGAAGACAGGGCAACATCGAAATAAAAGGCCATGAGGCAGCACACAGTAGTTTTTACTGGGATATTTACTTAAGCATCAAACAAAGCAACAGTGGCCAAAAAAACGACAAAAATAATTATCACTACGCATTTTGTCTTAAATAATCTGCACGGCAGAAGAGACTACTACTACATGATCAGAAGATAGTCATAGAAACTGTATGAAATCAGCATGAAAAAAAATCAAGAAAAAAGAAACGAAAACATTCTCTTCAGACGACTCCAGGATGATGAACGGAAATTTTACAAATACACAGTATAGAATGACCCTTGAAAAATTTAACCAAATTTTATGATGATTTGCTTGCAAGTTGCTACAGAATTTCGATGCTTTGTGATTCATACTTGTTCGTCAATGAACGGTGCAGGAGCAGCAACACAGCAAAATGATACTCACGGAGAACAAAAATTTTGCTGTTTCATAAAGTAACACGCTGCGTTGCAGGTTACTGCTTAGAGTGCTTGGTTGAAACCGAGCGCATGCTTAATGTGCAGACAACTGTAAGCATCATGTTGCTGGATCATGCTGCTCAGTGTCGCTCTGCTCAATGGGAATCGGTCTAAAAGGAGTCACAAACTGATGTAATGCTAATCTCTAAGGGCCCGTACAGACTACGCAAGCCGAACCTGTAATGTAACGCGTTCGTCTAATTTGGAGGGGGCTGCAAGCTCCGAACGAACACGCCCTGAAAGCACTATGGGTTCAATAGGACTCTCACACGGTTGAAACTGGATTACTGAAGCAATCCTGGAAAAGTTATATGAAATTTGTGTACCATGCAACTGGTTCCGTCAAAGTGTAGAAGAAGTGTTGAAGAAAGTGTACGAACATTTGACTCATACTTGGACGTGAACAAAACGTTGAGCAAAGAACGACGTGGAAGCCTGATATCGACAATACATAAAATGTGCCGCTAGTAAGCGCATGAATGAAGTATGTAAAGGATCTATGAATCAGTACAATGTGGGAGCACCGTTTGAGTAAACAGCTGAGTGTTTTCCATTTACTAGTTTATCAACTACTTCAAATACCCAACCACAAGCGGTAATAGTTTCCCAGACCAAAATCGAAATTTGGGATTGGAATTGTACCAAGGAGTTTGTGAGATATTGGGGATACGAAAAACCAGGACCACACGCTCAACCTGATGGTATGGTAGAACGTTTCAACAAAACAATTGAGGAATATCTATCGAAAGTGGTGGATGGTTTTCGTTGACCGTCCTCTACAGCACGGCGATCCACGAAACGACCCATCAGATGCAGCAAACGTTTTGATTGGTCGGTCCTGTTGTTCGGAACACCGGAGCGAGAGCAAACAGATGTAGAAACGTATGTGGGTGAACTTTAAGGCGCTTCAACGCAAAATAAACGGGTTTTTAGAACGGAGATTTAGGGAGAGGAGAGAATATCTTCGAACAAAGAGACGATCACCCAAGGTTCACCAAGTTCGGAGGGTCCGTATGTAATTATAATCAAAGACATGTCTGTCGAATCCAAAGCGAAGATGAAGGTCGTACACCTGGATCGTGTGGGACCATATTCCGAAACGAACAACATGTGAGGTGATTGTTTGAGATGGACAATATTTTAATGGAGGGCACTGTAATGCTTGAAGAACAATCAGGGCGCGTCTGGACCTCTCCTGAATACGCACAAGCGAAGTGAGTTATCCGCCAGGGAATTCAAAACTCCTAGGCCAACCTAGAACGTTCGAGGAAAGGAGCGCATCAAGGAGATGGTGTGCAGCACGGAGTAATTGGCGAGCCAAAACGATGAATGATGAAGAGTCGGGTAATAGTAGAAGAGTTCAAATTTCTGTAGTGTAGTAATCAGTTAGGTATTACAGTGTTTTACAAAATTTCTACCCTAGTTTGGAGGTGCCTCGAACGAGCACTCTACAAGCGCTCGCGAACGGTTGTTCTAACTAACGATTATAAAGGGATTCGCCATTTTAGTTTGGATATCTTTTAAAACGCATCAACGAGCCTCTCGCTAAGGTAGAGATCATTTTTCCAAAGAATCTTCATTTCGTGGCGTGCTCGGCTTGCAGGCTGATCGCTAGACGTTCGCAGCGTGTCGTCACATTGATTTTTCGACGAGCATTACATTAACGTTTATCGATCTTTTATAACGGAAAATTGTGTGATCTAGGGATGGACGGTTAAATTTTCTTATCGACAGCTCTCTGAAATTATCGACTAGCAAATAAATAAAGAGACCCTTTCTAGTGGTTCAGTCATTTGAATTTCATGAGATATAAGTATATAAATAGGTGTCGTTTGAACGAGAACGTCGGCGGCAGCGGCAGCGGTGCGATTGTCGTGCAAGCAAGAGGCAGGCAACCGTCCACGGATGCATGTGGCAGGCGCACCGCCGTCAACCTGACACGCAATGCAGCGTACACTTTGTGTTGTTCAAGGACCGAAACCCCGCCGACGGATGGTTGTTGCGTCATTCTGCAGCTTTCTACGGTAACCTTCGCCGTGTTTCGCGATCAGACTTTTTGCCGGGTTTACTCAACACCAGTTTGACGTTGCTATTGCAGATCCACTAGAATCGGAGAAGTTGAACCACTTGCACAACTTCCACCACTGTTGGTGAAGACGGATATTATGTGTGTATTTCCGAAAAGTGAAAAAAAAAACACGATCGTCGCATGGAGAACCATCCATGTGACATAACCATTTTTCAAAATAATTTTAAACACGAAAAGTTTTAGCTCTATCTAGATCAGCTCGATCGAAAATATTCGCTTTTTTGTGTTCTTCCTGATTCTGATAAAATATACCTTTTTCTATAACCGTCAAAAAACGCGACATTTATGCATCGTTATCAAGTCGCAAAGTATGTCATTTTTTAATAGATTAAAAATATTTGTCAAAAAGTTTCCTTGGATGCTTTAATATTTTTTTTTGTTCGACACTGTCAGAATTTGAGAATTTTCTCCTATGTGAACGGATTTTGATAAATGTCACAACTTGTCAAAACGAAACGTCAAGCTAATTTTAAAGGTTTTAAGCGATTTCGAGCCTTTAAGGGGCTCGTCGAACAAAAAAACGTTGTATTCAACTCGTTCGTGTGTAAATTGGGCCTTTTTTGGCACACGTGGGCCTTTAAAACGCTCGTTTCACTCGCGTTTTAAAATGGCCCACGCGTGCCAAAAAAGGCCCAATTTACACACAAACTCGTCAAATAAACTACTATTTTGCATGACCTCTATGTAATGAGCAACTTTACTCCCTGATTGTATGAAGTTTTCCGTTGGGCAAAAAAACATAGCCAACTCAAGCCCTTTATGTCAACTTTTTTTCCCACGCGTAAAAAAGCATAGGCAACTCAACCTTCTATGATATATATTTATTTCATATTAATTTTCTTTTTTACCCGAGGTGCAGTTTGTAGCCCGATGACGAAGACCGAGGAACCTACAGAGCACCGACGGTAACAATCATGCACTCCTGAGGTGCATATACAATATGTACAGTGAGCGGCAAAAGTATGGACTAAATTCATTAAAAATTAAACAAAATTTTTTCCGAAAAAATCTTTGAACAGGTCAATTTTAGTTTATAAAAATACATATTTTAATACAAAATAAAATTCCAAGCAGTCATTTGTTTTCGAGTTATGACGTCATCGATAGTTTTTTTTAAATAGAAACCCCCTATTTTTTTTCTTGATTCTGATAGCCCTTTTAATTGTCTAAATGCCAGAATAAAAATTTTGTTACCTTACATAAGGAAATTTTTTAGAAAAAAAATAATTCAACTTGGAAAAAATAAATTTTATAACGAACAAAAACAAGTCAAAAACTTTGTTAGTAAGATCTTAAAATTATGGAATTAAATGTTCGAATTGCCATCCCCCAGCTTGTTGACAAAAAGCAAGTTTCTGAAGAAATTCCCACTGTTTTAGTTTTATCTAGTTTTATCTCGGCACCCAATCAAAATTAAAATTTCTATACGTTGTGTTTCTGTTAAATGAGTCATTTTCGAAAACGTTTTGTAAAACAAAAAACACATACGAATGAAATTGACAGTAACATTTGACTGTTTGATTTACCTACTTGATTTTTTGACTTGTTTTTGTTCGTTATAAAATTTATTTTTTCAGATTTTATTATTTTTTTTCTCAAAAATTTTCTTATGTAAGATAACAAAATTTATACACTGTCATTTAGACAATTAAAAGGGCTATCAGAATCAAGAAAAAAAATAGGGGGTTTCCATTTAATAAAACTATCGATGACGTCATAACTCGAAAACAAATGACTGTTTTGAATTTAGTTTGGTACTAAAACATGTATTTTTATAAACTAAAATTGACCTGTCCAAAGATTTTTTTGAAAAAAATTTTGTTTAATTTTTAAGGAATTTATTCCAAACTTTTGCCGCTCACGTATATCAAAAAATTGTCGCAACACTAGACGTATTTTTGCCTTACTTAAAAATGGCAGAACTAATTGAAGCAAAACTGATATAGTACATAATTTATAACTTATTATTTATGTTAGGACATTTACGTGTGTGCAGATACCTTTACTCATCGTGAAACAAACAATATTTTCGAAATTCGATGTGTTGCGACAATTTTTGGTCGCAGTGTACTATTTTTTTACGATCTAACAATTTTTATTGAAAAAAGCCTAAAGGATTAAAATTATTTTTAACTGTTAACATAACATTTAAACTTAGCTTGACAGATAAAGATAATTTACAAATGTTTGGCTTTTTTCAATTAAAATCGTTGGGTCGTGCAAAAAATAGTACATGCACCACAGGAGTGTTTGATTTTTACCCTCAGTAGCTCAGGGCTACAAACTGCACGTTGGGTAAAAATCATGCACTTCACCCCCTCGATGCATAATCTCCTACTATGTAATCAGTTATGAAAAGTGTAATATTGTTTGGCGAGTCGTAATGTTTGCCAAAACAAGCGTTAGCTGGTATGTATGTAGTACAAATTATGTGAGTAAATTTCTTCAGGAGGAAATTTTGTGGAATAAAATGGTGTTTTAGGAGGAAAAGAAGTTTAAAATGTCGTTTTTCCGTTAATGGTCCTTTTGTGAATTGTAGAAGAAATCATTGAAGTCTCTTTTTTATTGTTTATAAATTTTACTAATTAAATATTTGTTATTATTCTTGTTTGTTTTACAGATTCACCCAAACCAAAGTACATACTAATAAGGTTTTTGGAAGCTGATAAATTGACATCCTAATCCTAACTTTTCTACAAATAAACCATTTTCAAACTACATATAAAAAAATTGTAAGATTAAACAGTTTCCGTTTTTTATAAAACCAACTGAAAAGATTCGAAGATCAGTGTCAACAGAGAAAAGTTAATACTGTTAAAGAAAATGTGATATGTATTGGCATATTTTGAGAAGAGAAGAAAAGAATCCTAGTCCTGACGCGGAGGGGTTGTGGCGAGATGAGTTCTGATCGTGGTCCTGGTATGAGCTTCCTGGTCCTGGCAGCCCCCCTTTGTGGTCCTTGTTGCTATAACAGAAGAGGGTAGTAAGGATATGAAATGGGGAGAAGTAGGTTGGACTCGTCAGTTGGGTCTCTTTGACAATCTCTTGGAGTGCGGACGGGAGCTCCTGGTAGGCGGTGGAGAGTAGAGGTGTAGGGGGTGTATTTGTTTGAGTTTAGGGATTTTTGGGATGCAGTTTAGGAGGGCGCCGTTGACGGTTGGAAATTTATGAGAGGTATGGAGTGTTTAGATCGCAATTGGGTTGTCGCTGTTCAGTAAGTATTGTAGTTTTTGCTATCTAGGATGACGAGTCGGTTTTGAATAGAGGTGGTGCCGGTGTCTTGGTGTACTCGATGGCTCAGACAAGCGTCTGAGAGTCGAAATATTCGACTAATTATCCTTCTCTCGCAAGCGAATATTTGGTCAATGGTTTTAAGGTACAGAGACATAAATCAGGGCTCGATAGTCGATAATTGGACGAATGAAGAATTTATAGTTGTGGTTAAGTATTTTTGGGTTTTATCTATGGATGCATACCTACTCAGACATGGTAAAGAAGGTTGGCTCGGTTTTTTACTTTTTTTTAGGGTTTGTTGGACGTCTGGGTAGAGGGAGCAGTTGTGGGTAAAAGCAACGCCGAAGCATCGGTTTTTTGTTTGGGGATTGGTAGGTTGTTTAGAGATAGGTCATGGAATTTGTGGTGGAGGAGTCTCACTTCGAGGTGGGTCATAAGGATACATTGGGATTTTAGAGGATTTGGTTTCACTCTCCAAGACTTGGTCCAACGATCGACGTTCCGAAGTTTCCTTTCGATTATCTTCTACGCGTATTCCAGGTTTATTGACCACGTCCACAGCATAGTGTCATCCGCAAACATTCTCTGGTTAGTTCTGGGCGTGTCTGAATCTGGAAAATCACTGCAGTATACGAGGTACAGATAGGGGGATAGAACGAAGCTCTGGGACATTCCGGCTCATTTTTTATTTTTGATGTGGATATTGCAGATGTGGTTTTCTAGAAAGGATTTCATCATTCGGATAAATCGAGTTTTGGATTGCAGGGAAATGAATTTGTGGAGGAACCCGTCGAAAGTCTAAAAATACTGCGAGCGTGCACTGTCTAAGGTTGGCATAGCGGGCGGAGTCCGTGTGGCTCTTCTTAACATTTTCGTGTGTGTGGTATATGTATTTGTATGTATACATACCGGGTGTAGAATTGTTTTGCGAGACAAAGCAAGCATTTTACATAGAAAAATAAGGAGTTTATATTATTTGCTCTCCTAACAATTTTATGGCAAAATAGTTAAAATGAAAGTTGGAGAGAATTAAAATTACTGTCTAATTTCAGTCTTAGTTTTTTTCTAACATCTTGTGGTACTGAAAGAAAGGCAAGAGTTGAGACAAAAATACTAAAAAGTAGTATGTACTAACTAGCCATGAATTTATTATTTGTCGGATGGTTTCACTATTATTTGATTTTCTTTTGATTTGCCCTTCAAATAAACTCCTACAGGAGTACAGGACGAATGAAAAGGTATCTTCCATAAATTGTCTGCTTGGTAAAATTCTACCTTTTCTACTATCATTTTTTTTTCTCTTTCTTACAATGCCATTACTAACCCTAAATTCGTTTTCAATGTCAACATGAGCAGTTTTTGGCAACCTCTCAAAATCCTGAAATTTCAACTTTTTGTTTACCGTTTCAATCAAACCCTTCCATTCCATTTAACAACTTCAGTATCAGCTTGGCGACATTTATTTTCGCCTTCACCTTTTGCAACATTGAAATAGTTATTTACATAATTAGTGGGATAAAAGCAATATTACAGGACTCGAGTGTGAAGATTGCAGATGACGAGGGCGTTAGCCCGAGTTCATCTGTAATCACACGAGTTTCCTGTAATATGCTTTAGCCCACGTGTTATGTACAAAATTTTATCTAAGACCGCCCCAAATTAAAAAAATAAATCTTATCTATTGATTTTCGCCAGTGAAATAAATGAGTTTCATTACTACACTCAGTGGGATAAGAATTTACTTATCCCACTGAGTGAGGTAATGAAACTCATTTATCCCACTGAGTGCGGTAATGAAACTCATTACCTCACTGAGTAAGGTAATGAAAATGCGTGAGGTAATGAAGTTCTTACCCCACTCGAAATTAGTGGGATAAGTATCATTTATCCCACGGGATTAGATAAAACAATTTTACTTAGTTCGTTTTGTTATTTTTGTATCCCATTATGTATTACTTTTTTCCAAATCTTTCTTTCTAGTTTTCACTTTTTCCACTTTCAACCTCAAACGAATTACATAATAATATACAGTATGTATTACACTCAAAATATATCCCTTAACTTGTTGGAAACTGAATACCACAAGTAGTCCAAATTATGTAGACTATTTTTAGAACGGGTAGGGATGCTAAATACCATCATCGGATATACTTTTTACAAAACAATATACATAGTAAGGATAGATCTGCTACGTATCGTAAAATAGTACAAACAAACTAACAAAAGGAAAAACATTGGATAATACTATAGGTTTAATTATATTTTAGGTATAATTATATCTTTCCAATTAAAAATTGTCGTTCAGTAAATTTGAAATAATTAGGAATTCTGGTTCTATTTCTGGTCAATGAACATAAGATAACATCGCAAAATGTAATTTATGTGTTGGTTTACACGTTACATGTCTTGAATATGGGTACCGTAATTGCATAATTGTAGATATCTTGTTTTAAAGTGGGTGTACATAATAATACGATTACATATCATATTATGCCAGTGGACAGTTATGTAGTTCCTTTAACTGTACACATGCAAATGTGATCAATTAAAAAAAAATTACCGCAGCACTAAGGTATCGGTGTACGAAGGGATCGAGTACAAACACAGATCTTTTCAAGTTACAAAATTCGTTTTTTTCAAATTTCATTTCCAAGACAGCGTCTACGTAGTCGACAATAAATTTGTATTCATATTCTGGGAAATACAGCAAGAACTCCCCCACAGTCTGTCATTTTGTGACATTTACATGGGTACTGGGTAGGCAAGAATGTTGAACAGTCCGCGGTATATGGTGTAATTCATTTGCACCACGGTGGCTTATAACTAAAAAATCGAATCTTAAATTTTACAACATAAATCTTCTATTGAAATTTAACGTTCTCTAATTTAAAAAAGTACAATGATGTTTCTCTTATCACTACAGTAAAATGGAGTAATAAATACGAATGTTTAAGCAATTTAGAAGTAATTAATAGATTGTACAACAATTTTTAAAAATACAAATACAGATAGTTGTGTTCTGAAGTATTTGCTACAGGAAGATGTTTCAAAATATTTACACATTTTACTTTTTAATCAAATTGTAAATAATGAAGAAAATAAATAGACACTTGAAACGAGCTAACAATTGTAAAACAATATTGTCCCTAAAAATTTTTATGCTGGAAGTTCCCAACAAAATTTCATATTACTTTTGTAACAAATAAAAGACAAATTATAGTACATAGTTATTGTAATAATTTTTATTTCATCTATTTACCAATTACTTTTTTAAGCATAAACCGAAATTATGAAAGAAATATTATTTATTGTAAAAAGTTATACTGCAGCATATAATGTATGTATTACATTAAGATATTACATATACATATCAAATTTAGGCTCGCATTAAATTTTAAATTATTTTCTAATTTAACTGTGGTGCTAATAATTCCAGATTCATTCTAAGAAGGGCGAAAAACCAACATAAGGAGCTGGTCGTTCTAAGGAGCACCTTTTCAGGACTATGACTACATCGAATATCCTACACCTACCTGCTTTTTCTGTTAAAAAAATCATTTCTGAAATGAATGTTATGTTCTATTATGGACTTTGAACTACAAAGAAACTTAGAACCTTTTCTTTGGTACATTAAGGAATAAAATTGTGTGTTGGGGTGAACTGACCCCAGAAAGACGTGAATCCGCTATTCTATCCTGTAAGCTCTCTTACGTAACTGTCAGTCAAAACTTTG
Source organism: Tenebrio molitor (assembly GCF_963966145.1). Taxonomy (NCBI): domain Eukaryota; kingdom Metazoa; phylum Arthropoda; class Insecta; order Coleoptera; family Tenebrionidae; genus Tenebrio; species Tenebrio molitor. Next base: position 15,458,869 of record NC_091047.1, read on the forward strand.
CCATGAATGCAGTATCTCCAAAAGTTCTTGTTTTGTACTGGGACATTAGGTAATACCTTTTATGATGTTTTATCCGTCGAATGCATGTGACAGTGAGTATCAGTTAATAGTTATGGCTTTCATTTTAGGAAATTATTAATATTGTGTTGTAGCATGTAGCTATCGTGCGTTCATTTAAATTTATCCTCAAAGTTGGCGTTGGAGAGTCGTAGATTTAAACACCTGATTTGTGATCATTTATATTATATCCGTATGGTACGTTCACAATCGAGTCTTCAACGCCTACTTTGAGGATACATTTAAATGAACGCACGATATTATACGGTATACCTTAACATTCGATGAACCGTAAAAGTACCAACTTTCTTATTAAAAAAAAAAAAAATGTATAATCGAGTCAGACGATGAAACCACATGTCTTATTTAACTGACATGCTTACCTAATTGTTCGTTTGAAGAACTTAATACAATTAATGTTAATTGATAAAAATTTTATAAACTTGGGGCCAGTTTATAGAAAGAAAATTAAATATTTAATTCGAATTAAATTTTAATGCGCGATTAACCCACGAATCCGAAACTTCGATTGGTTCAATCTGATCACGTGATAGTACCTTTACCTACCTAATTTTTGACTTTGTTATAATACTTAGTGTTTATTCACAATAGACATAAGACATAAGAAATACATAACAGATACCTAAGAATAATTTATACATTTGTGCAACTGGAAAATAATTTGTGTGTCCATATAACTCGAATATTGCCTTTTTGTACACAACAATAATGTTCACTGAGGTCACTTCTCATAAATTACGTAAAAATTAATACAGCGTGATCAACAATGACTGAGTCTGTTGGCAATGAAACAATTGAAAAGTATTGGTGTTTTTTGTCTCGTAATTGGCACTGAGCGAATTTTTTAACTTGAGACGACATTAAAAACATTTTTGGTTATGCCAGTTATGTTTATGCTCTTACAAAAATGAACCTTTGATGATAAATTTAAAATTAGCCAAATTTCATTGTTTCCAACAGATTCAGTCATTCATGATCACAACGTAGTATATATACACTGCATGTATCATGAATTTCTTATGCCTTATGTCAAGCTTATGTCCATTGTGAACAAGCACTTAGATTTAATAATTCCTGTAGATTTCTCTTATTGAGAAAATGTTATTACATTTGAAAGCAATTGCTACTGATGAGAAAAGGGTTAATTCAGTTGTTATTAAAACGTTAAATACCTTTGTAGCTCGTATTGTCAATAAGTGATTTCGGGAAATTTATTTGATTTGGAAAATGCGGATATAGAAAAATGTATTAAACAAAGGTATGTACTGTAATTTTAGAGTTATTTCAGATTATGAATAAATGAGGCAAGACGAGTTTTTGATTGTCCACCGATATATGGAACCTTTAACACAACAAAGCAAGTTTTTAAAATCTTCGCAATAGTTATTTACCAGTTAGGTATCACTTGCACTACTAGTTTAAAGAATTAATGTTAGTCACAACAGCTATCATGAACGAATGTTTATATCGTAGGTGCACCGTGCCGAAGTTTTCATAGATTTGACAAATATTTTTTATAAAAAAATTAGTCATGGGCCAATTTTACAAGTGGTTGTATGTCAAATTACAAATTGCTATATTTATTGAATGTAATTTATATAATTTAACTCAACTAATTTAATTACACGTTGTACTAAATACATATGTTAATCAAACTTCGATTAAAATCAATTTAATGCTGAGGTCCCTATTTTCATGAGAACTTGCAAACAACTCGTTACTATAATTATTACAAACTTTAAACATGAGCCTGTTTTTTACTGGTCACATACAGTCTGTCTGTAATATCATTTCACATCACATTTTTTTAAACAGAAAATAAGAATTTTCCTTTTTTACCCACGCCAAACTTGCAAATTTAAATCAGCTGATCGACAAACTTCTATTTGCAGAACGAGGACAAAGACGGCCAGTAGAAAACAACATCAGTGCTGCCACCGCACCCAACTAACCATGCGCGTCAAGCAAACCGTTCTGTCAAAACGAAACATGGCGTTGCATGTGTGCTTTAGATGTCAGATTGCATCGAAAAATTAAGTTTAAAGTGTGTATGGCCGCGATGGATCACAAGAAAAGTCCGATTCGACGAGCAAAACGTCAGGCGAAGGTGTTAGAGGACAATTTTTGGGACTGCAGTGTGTGTACATTCAGGAATACTGCGGAAGCGTTCAAATGCCTAATGTGTGACGTTCGCAAGGGCACCTCGACACGAAAACCTCGAATCAACCCGCAGTTAGTGGCTCAGCAGGTGGCTACGCAGTTCCTGCCAGCGACCAGCAACCAGAAACGTGAGAAAAAAGACAAGAAATCGTTGAAAAAACGCCGCCATCCGCCCAGATTGAAAAACGTCGACAGAAGCACTGCCCAAACTCGAGAGGTTACCGTCAACAGCGTCACTGTCATTATTACGGAGTACAAACCAAAAATTAAGTCGACGGAGACGATCTCCAGCTCCAGTTCGTCCGATCACGGTTCCCAATCAGAGTCGAGTATGGACGCTCGGTGAATCCGTGAAGAGACGCACGGCAAGGGTTGCGGTGGTGTCTGTGTATGCGGCCGCACGCACATCTATGCCATGTCAGTGACTCGGCGGACAATGACTTTTGACGTCACGTACGTATTTGTTTATGAATTTCGTTCTCCCGAGGAAGGAGCGTCTCCAAAGTTCGAAGATGGTGTAGATAGAGTACTTGGATTCCTAGCTGTCACTGCCCTTACCAACAGTTGTTCATTGTAGACAATTTATTTTCTGGTTCTAACAAACGTAAAGAAAATTTTATCCGAATAAAGACTGTGGAGCCTTTATATACCCGCATTAAATGCATTTATATTATGTAATATTATTTTAACTAGGTAATTTGTATTATAAATTGTTGCTCATTGTTAATGTATTTATGGGTGAAGTTCGTTCAGCATGATGGATGTATGATGGAAATGGTGTGTGATTAACCCGACGAATAAATTCGCAGTTTTCTATTTTATATTGTTTTTGTTGTTACAAATATTGCTTTATTAAATGGATTCGAACATGACTTGTTATTACTAGTACAAATAGGCGCAAATTCCACTCGTTTCAAGTTGTAAATTGTAAATTGAACGCAAATTATGGTTGCGTATCAATCAGTTTGTGTCATCAGAAAGAACAGGGTTAATAGATGTATTTTTCCAATTTAATAGTTGACAAGTTTATTTTTACAAAGTTTTCCTTGATTATTTCTTTCATACATACAGGTGTCCCAAAAATGGCGTACTAACGGTGCACTACGGTGTAGAAGAGATTACCGTAAACGTCAGAAAAATGTTAAAAAAATTCTATTGGACCTATTTGTTGACTTAGCGGTCTTTGAAATATACAGGGTATCCCAGAGTTGCGAAAAAGCTCCATAACTTGTTTGTTATTAAAGATATCAACTTTTACTTTTTCTAGATGATAGCTACGCTTCTACTGCACATTCGGAAAATGTTGCGGTATATATACAGTGTGTCTCAATATTATAAAAACACTAAAGTTCTGTTTTTTTGAACGGAATCTACCCAGTTTGATTTTATTTTATTTTTCACTTTCGTATAATTGCATGATAACTCCTAGGATACGAAATACGTAAACATGTCCATAACAACCGAATAATAATAACAGGACGTAATAAGAATAAGCGGGCGTAATGGATTCATAACGCCCTCATCAATTCAAAATTGCAGATGCCATTTTTTTTTTATGAACACGTAGGTATAGTGAAAAATAAAATCTTGTATGCACCACGACGTCACCGAATGATTACGCCCATCGAACGATATCCATCTCTCGGGCTAAAGCCCTCGGGCTGGATTCATCGTTCTCCGGGCGTAATCATCGTTGTAACGCCCTTGGTGAATAAATAACTATTTTAATTCTATGCTAAATTATGAATCACATTTATACAGGTCGTTTTTACTTATCTGCCATCGTTTTTGATCAGTGGCGCTTTTTTAACAGAATTTCGAATTGCAGGGGTCCCTTCGAAACCATATCAGTTTTCAAGTGATAAAATTTTACATCTATGGCAACTGTCTAAACAACTTCTGTCGTTTTAAATATTTTGACAGTTATTTAATTTAATTTGAAAATAATTCTATTCATGAAATAGTCCTCCGAATACCATTCGTGGTAAAATTTTGTCTGGCAGAATTTTACGATTGATTTATTGCCAATTTATCTCGTGACATTGGTCAAAAACCACTAGTCTGCAACTCGTAGTTTTTTTTAACAATCTCACTCGATAAATTGCTATGCAACAAACTCTCGTACAATCTGAAAATTTTTCCGACAAAATTTCACCACTTATGATATTATACTGGGTGCCTCAAAATTTCTCTAACATAATTTAACGTTGCCCCACTGAGTTGTTCCGCCAATTTTGGGGTACCCCGTATACGAAAAAATTTATGTCAAAATGAAATGTCAAATTTATTTAAATTAATATTAAACCGATACACACGTGTAACAAACAAGGCCCTAAATATGTGCTGTCGCGAGCAAAAAATTCTGGTCGTCAATGTCATTTCAAAATTTGGTTAGATTGTCACAAATTAAAAAATTTCCGTGCCTGATTATGGACACGTCAACAAAGTGTCAAAAAATTAATTAATCAATGTCAATTAGTGTCATTCAACATGATGATAGGTTATGATATTAAATTTAAGACCGTTTTACAATAGACCATTTTCCATTGCGTCTAAGCATGATTTTGACGACCAGTTTTTTTTGCTGGCGACAGTATTGGGTGATTCAAAATGATTGTGGCTAAGTATGGCAACTGTGTACGAAAATGTATGTGGCAACTGTGTGGGTGGGACAAAGTTGACATTTCTTTGACAGGTCAGAGTCGCGCAATTTTGAAAACTGTCAAATCAGTCTGCAATGGTATAAAAAAAATCAAATGCACGCTTATGAAATGTCATACAAATGTCAACCATACCCCATCCACACAGTTGCCACATAAATTTTCGAACACAGTTGCCATACTTAGCCACAATCATTTTGAATCACCCAATATATGATTAGTATGTATTAACATTCAACATTATTCTTTACTATAATTTGTTTCAAAATCAAAAATCCACCAACACTGCATTCTACAAGGAAAATACAACCGACAACGTCGCCAACTTTTGTTTTTAGTGTGTTTGCAAGTGTCGGAGAAAGTGGGATTATGAAAGAAAACTGTGGACACTCGTTTTGATGGTAGTTCATCGTGTTTTATTTATTCTCATTTTATTTTGCACTCGAAACGTGTAATATGGTAGAGCTCGTGCCAACTCTCATGATCGATGACGCAGAAACCAAAATGCGTACCGAAGCGTCTGTACTATTCGAACTAAAAACGTCGGTACCATTTTGTCACGTGTTACAGATTTGTGAGCTAATTTATGTTGATATTTATTTGGCGAGAAGCCGACAAGTCCTTAGATAATGTCGGACATTCTAATCCAAATCCTTGAACAGTGTAAAATGCAAATTTGCCGCCAATTTGAACTAAACGACCGACGTTTTTACGTTTCACTTATCAAAATTGGGCTCCGCCGTCGCGCAGCTTTTGTCAAGGTCATCGATCATGACAGTTGGCACAAGCTCTAGCTACCATCTTTTTGTACATAATAATTATTTTGTGTTACGTAAATAAACTCAACAGTTCGATGTCAAATTTTTGCGGAACGTTGGGCCAACCCAAAAAAATGAAACTTATTCTAGGGATTTCTTTGTTTCTGCCAATATAATTCAACAGGTGGTGGATTTTTGATTTTGAAACAGATTGTATGTAGTTTTATAAATTGTATCGTTTTTTTTTAATTTTTAATAATATTAGAGCGACGTGTTAAAAATAAAAAGTTGTCAACCGCTTCAAAAACCTACTGAACTACTTATGAGAGTGTTCTAATTAGATCAAAATTTTAGATTGGGATATGGATCGTTGCGATGCGATCTATAATACAGGGTGTTTTTTAAATGCTAGTACAAACAAAAGATTGGTAATAGGTGAGGATGAGTAGAACTCATACACACAAAATTTCTAATAAAAGTCTTTTCGTTTTCGAGATAAAAATAAATTAAATTTTGGTTAAAATTGTCAGCACGCTACTGGGTAATTAAAAACGTAATTGGGGTTGTCAAGCAACAATTATAATTTTGTTGTCTTTTTGTTCATAGCACTGCCGGGTTGCTAACTGATTGTTTACTATTGTTGTGTCTCTGGCGTAAATTCCTACCGTTTGGTTTTCTGGACTCTTGAATCTCCAAATGACCCAGTTTTTTTTGTACTAGCATTTGAGGAAAAACACTCTGTATATAGGCTGTTAAGAAAGTTCACGCAGCAAATTTAATCATCAATAAGTCGTCGCAATAAGCAACATATTTATTTATCATTTTTTCGGAAAACCCACACTTAGGTATGTGTTCTGTGTGGTAATTGTTCACTTTAACTACTTCTGGAATTTTCGCGTTTTTTCTGGCTAAACAGCCTCAGGACGTCCTCCTACATCGTTTCCCACTAGTCAAACCTTGTGCAAATGAAAATTTTCCTTACCCTTTAGTTGTACTAAGACTTGGCGCGACCTTGACGCGACTTTCAAACACAACAAGAGAGAAAAAAAAAGGCATTTGCACAAGGTTTGAATGGTGGGACACGATCTAGGAGGACGCCCTGAGGGTGTCTAGCCAGAAAAAGCGCGAAAATTCCAGAAGTAGTTAAAGTGAACAATTACCTTCTGTATTTACACGCTCATTTTCTTATTGTAAAACACGTAAAAATTAGATGGTGTAAAATACTTGAATGAAAAAAAAACCTTAACATCAAAAAACGTGTGTAATATGAACGCAGTATGTGTTAAGGTAGGTTAGTAACTAATAAGTTTAATAACCTGATGAAATAAAAGAGTTATAAAAAATGCTCAAAAGGCCTTCCTTGATTGTTGATGCAGACTTGCACCCTTCACGCCAAAGACGTTTCAGTTCGAATGAATAGCTTCAATCACTTGCGCCACACGAGCGGTTAGTTCTTCGGTAGTGTTAATGGAAGATAATTACAATATGCCCCCAATAGAAAAAATCATACAGATTTATAACCGGTGATTCAACTGGACACAAAATGGGTCGGCTTCCATTTTTCTTCGAAATTATTGTGAATTATACAGGGTATTTCTGAAATACGTGTGTTAATTTTAACCAGTGGAAGAACGCGCCAAATCATGGAACTTTTCTCTATAACGTTTTTACGAAAAAGCAATACAAATTGATTTAAAATTTGGAACAAATTAACCATCAAAATGTATACCCGCCTATGGGTAAGGGCGAAAATTTTCTGTTGTGATAGAAACAGAGCTTTGTTAAAAAGTTCCATTGTTATATAAAAAAATAAATACTTAATCAAAATTTAGATTCTCATAGTTACAAAAAATAGAAACTAGTTAATCACACAAAACGACTCGTTTGGTAAAAATTGTGGGGCAAAAAATCTTGGAATACTTTTACGAATTTTACAAAATGTAATGGAGAAAAGTTTCATAAATTGGCAAGTTCTTTCACTGGTTAAAATTAACACACGTATGTCAGAAACACCCTATATTGTTTAACCAATTTGGGACAATGTGGTGGAGCTTTGTCATGCAAAAACAATATATCACATCATGTCGCCAAAGATACATTTTCCAAAAAGTTGTTCAACATGTTTCGAAGAAAAGAAGGCCCAATCCGACTATTATCTCCGACAATTCCTGCCCATACGTTGATTGAAAATAGTTCCTGGTAACCATATTGTAGACCAGATTAAGGTTTTTGTCAGGCCATACATGAGTGTTATGAATATAACAAGCTTCCCTACACATACTCGTAGGTATAATAGCAACACCATATCGCGAAATTCTGTATTTGTGGTGTTTATCATTTTCAAAAATTAAAAGAAACTTATTTTCAGTTACAAACCGAACACAAAAGACATTTTCTTGGCGCAATTATTTTTACACTGATGACAACGTAATCCACTAGCGATTAATTTTCGTGCGAAGTAAATGTAAAGCTTTTATCACACAAAAACATTTTAATTGACAATTATTTCATTTGGGGAGTATCAAATTTAAAGAAAGATTATAAAATCTAATTGTTTATGATGATTTACACATGTGATTAATAGTTATTTGTATCACTAGGCCAGAAACTGCACGTTTGCGAGCATGAGTACGGTTTGCACTACGAGTCGACAGACGAGTATTGCAAGTACGAATGCTCGCAAAACAGTTTTCGTGCCGCCGGCCGGAATTTGGTAAATTACAGATCTCGAAATCGTCCAGAAACACATGCATTGCCGGCCTAGTCCGGCTAAAAGTAGGGATTTCGAGTTGTCATCGGTTTCGGTTGGCATTTGTTATCAGAATTCTATCAAAAGTCAATGTTTGTTCTGTGGATGGCTCGTTAAAAATGTTTTTCTATTTATAACAACGTACAAACTACAAAGAGGCAATATTTAACTAAAATTAACTAATTAAAATTACGTTTCGAGCCACTTCTTAAATATGGGCTGGTGTATTTGTTACAACAAATGTTTCAGGAAAATGTCAAAAACAAAACAAATTAATTACATTTAATAAATGTCAGGAAACAAGAGCGATGTTGATTTTAAAATTTAAATGTTTAAATGTAAGTGTTATCAACACAAAAAAAGTCCCTAATACCAATTATTAAAACAAGTGCTTTAACTTCCATTTAACAAAAATCCGCAGAAGTCCTCATACTTATTAAGAACCAACTAAATTGTCGGCCGATGAAAAGTCTGTAGTGTGGCCCTAGCCTTAGCCGGACTAGGCCGGCAATGCATGTGTTTCTGGACGATTTCGAGATCTGTAATTTACCAAATTCCGGCCGGCGGCACGAAAAATTTATATGTTGACTTTCATAACAGTCTATGTAACATTATAAATACTCTAAAGCTCGGGGAGAATTTTGTCATCCACTCGGTACACAAATATGAAATTACAAGTGTTGCAACAGTACGGCTATTCGAATACAAGGTCCTAATTAAAGGTATAAAAGACAAATACAAATAGTCTTTTTTAAATATTGCTTAACCGAAAATTTATCCAACGCAAAAATTAAACTTGAAATAGCAACATCACGTAAGATGTTGTAACTATAAACAAAATATCAAGAACAGATTGCCTTAAAATAACTAATGAAACTGAGTATGAAAATATACACTTTAAATTAAACAGGGTTGAAAACAAATGGTAGAGATTAAATAATTTATAGTTTCTCAACAAGTATAAATAATATTTTTTAATAAACGTAGTTCTCAATAATATTGGCCACATTTTCCTTAGGAAAAGTCAAAGTGGTAATGTACTACTCTTTTATTCTACTGGGAATAATTTATTAAACAATGTATCTTTATTATACAATGCAAGAAAGAGAGGAATTTGCATAAGAATATCGGGTGTTCATTTAAATTTCTGGTGAAAGTTGGCGTTGAAGACTCGATTGTGAACGTACCACTCGTGTAAAAACCTGTAAAAACAGCTGATCCGTGGTCTGTAATCCGTAGTGCGTGTGCGTTGTGAAATCAACTCTTCAACGCCAACTTTGACCGGAAACACCTGATATATTCATATATTTTCTCCAGATTAAAAAATTAGTAAAAATTGTTTCGATAACATTTAAAAAAATATTTTTCTTTTTGTTTTAAATTATTGATGATCAATTCGTAACGTTTTCTATTCACAAGATCTTTCGGTTTGTGTAGATGGTCTCTTACTATTGTTCTTGGAAACTTGCTACAGTCAAAAGTGCACATAGATGAATGAGTGCAGAAGTTTTTGAGTGGGTCTGCTCTGACTTGATAAAATGGATAGATAGTAGATGAAAAGAGTAAACGAAACGGTTATATTCTAGATCGGTAACTATTTGTTTTTATATTGAAAATATCGTTCCTTTGGCTTTTAGGAAAATATTATTTAATTATATTTTAATTTTCAACACTGTGTTCAAATTTATGATTTTTCATTTAAGATTAAATAATTGTGTATTTGAGTCTATACAGGGTTATTCACGAGAGACTTCCGATGAAAATTTCGTTATATGCAACCCAAAATACAAGAAACCCCTGAAACTTGATATTTTGTTTAATTCGAAATAAGTTAACAATCCAAGTAGCTTAGCGAATAAGATTAATCATGACACCTTCTCTTTATTGAGGTCATGAGCAAAAGTTAATATAAATGTGAAAACTGACATGACAGACAATAAGGGCCAGCAATCGTTGATTTAAGTATTACTTTTTATAAATTTAGGAAGCTAGAAACCATTGGAAATTGTAGTTTCGGTTGTATATAACGAAATTTTCATCGGAAATTTCTTGTGACTAACCCTGTACAGGTTACGTAAGATAACGCGCCTGACCAGGTAAAAATGCAACTCAAAATGTATAAAACTATCTCGATCCCTATTACATTATCATAATGCACATATGTAGAACATACTCGTATATGGCCCTATTCTGTAAAACACTTGGTTAAAAATTAAACGTTAAAACAACGGTAAAAAAATTCTTAAACCATTGAGCTATTCTCTAAGCTATAATTTTAACCAAAAGTCGTTAAAATTTAACTCAAGTTGCTAATTTTTAGCGGGTGGTCATACCCATGCCGTTAAAAATTAACTTACGTCAGTTTTGACCGTTAGGTCCCAAACTACCTATAATGGCGTTCGCAATGAATATTCTGTTTTGAAAAAAGAACAAAAAAGGTTGATTTTTAATTTCAACTTCACGTTTATTGACGTAACATTTTTTTATACTGGGTGCCCCAAAATTCGCGGAACAATGTAGTAGTACGTTGTTAAGTAGTCATTAAGAGATCAGGTAAAAATGTTTAAAAAAATCAATCTTCTTTTTTGTAGAAGATATGGACCTATTCGTTACACTAAATGTGGCAACATTTAAAAACATTCTATGCATCCCAATAGTCTGCAAATATTTAATTTTTGTTGTATCCATGGAAATGAGAGGGAAAAATGAAAGCCGTGTTGCCGTACGCTGTTTGAGGTAAAACGAACATAAAATTACTACTTGGAAATGCTGGAAATAATGGAGAAAATAATTGCAAACCTGATCACAATCGTTCAAAATTATTAGGCCACTGGCTAGTAAAAGACAAATAGTCAAAATCTTTTTTATTATTTAAAATAAATGAGATCAAAGCTGCACCTTTTGGGTCCCCATATCTTCAAATCTAAGAGGTATAGAATTTTTGAATTATTTTTCTCGTTATTTTCTAACATGAATTGACATTACCTCATTGAGTTGTTCCGCGAATTTTGGGGCACCCAGTATAGGGTGTTCGTTGTCAAAGTAATGACGTCATCATCTATTTTTTTTAAATAGCAACCTATATTTATTCGTCATTATTTTGATAGGTCTTTTAACTGTCAATATGACAGTATAAAAATTTTAACCCCTTACATCTAAAAAAACTTGAGAAACAAATTGTTGAAAATTTTAAAAATATTTTTATTATGTATTTTCTTAATTAATGATTAATTTATTAACTAGTTAGTACCGAAAGGCATTGCTATTAAGTCAGTATCATTTGGTCTTGAAGAAATTATTAGTCAACAGGGAATGAAATAAGACAAACAGGATTTTCTAAAATAATTTTTTGTTCGTGTTTGATTATATTGTTGATGATACTATGTAGTTGTGTTTGTTTCCCGAGATACATAACGAGAAAAGTGGTATATAACTAAATATATAAATTTTTCAGTTTATATACCTAACTTGACATCTGTCAAAGATAATCTCAATAAAACCCAGACTCGGACGAAAAAGATGCATTTTTTGGACCTTGATACACAAATAACTATTTCAGTAGTTTATTTAACGAGTTCGTGTGTAAATAGGCTTTTATTGGCATGAGTGGGTCAGTTTAAAACGCGAGTGAAACGAACGTTTTAAAGGCCCAGGAGTGTCAAAAAAGCTCAATTTACACAATAACGAGTTGAATACATTTTTTTGTTCGACGAGACCCTTAAAGACTCCAAATCGCTTAAAATCTTAAAATAAGCTTGACGTTTCGTTTTGACAAGTTGTAACATTTATTAAAACCCGTTCACACAGGAGAAAATTTTCTAATTCTGACAGTGTCGAACAAAAATAAATATTATTTTATTTTTCATCTTCCTGTTTTTATTTTTCCGAAAAAATCTATAAATGAGTGAATTAACGCGCCGAGGATTACTTTTTCTTGTAAAAAATATGTTTAACGGCTGTTAGCGTATGTTAGATAAGTTAACTTAATTGTTTTCAAAATGCACGAAATAAATAGATAAAGGAAACATAAACAAATTTCTTACATTCTAAATTACAAATTTCTACAAAATCTTACTTGCATACATAGTGCCCGAAATAACTTTCGGTGCTTGCTGGAATATTGTAAGTTTGATGGTAGCTCACTTCGAGCAAAATCGACGATCATCCCCTACGTGCCATGAGAACTTATTTGGGCAGCTAGACGCGGGGTAACAGTGAAGTAATTTCGTTATATTGATGGCACTAGATTAATATTAATGGTTGCCAAAATGAAATTCCTGACTAAGTACAGTTTGCAATATGGCGTGGTTTAAAGGGTTTTTAATTGTTGTTTCATTAGAGTTTTAGACTTATGCTACATTTCCAGCTTCACTTACCCTTTCCTTCCACCAACAATTAATAATTCTGTCGCATCGTCCGGCAGGCATTCGGACGGAATGTCTTCCAGGTTTCGAAAAACGCATGTGAAGAAAAGGGGATGGCCAATGCGATGGGGTTACGGTATCGTATCAAAATAAAAACTTGCCAGAAGGCTGGAAGCGCGACTCGCAAACCGAGCAGACACAGCCCGTTACCATGGAAACCGTAAAGAATCCAGTCCCGAGATAAGAACAAGAAGACCGGGCCGTGGAGGAGGTCGCCGAGCTCGAAAGTTGAGAACAGGAGGATAGACTTCGGCGAGAGCGGGGGCGTGGAGCCCGGGAGTTGTTTATGCCTTCACGGTAATCACGTGTTTGTGTATTTTAGTCTTATCAATAAATACACGGAACCTAATTGATTCCGCCAATGATTTACGTCCGGATGCCGCTTTGCTACTTTACACGGTACTACTCTCATCGAAGATAAATGGCACCCACACACCTCCGAATATATGGTTATACTCTAATGACAATAAACTGTCTTTATTTCAGATATAACAATAAAATTACGGGGTTGTTTGTTAGTATTATCGTTCGTCATCTTAAAACACATATTCAAAACTTTCATCATTTCTTGATGAATTGTCAAATTTTAATCGACTTTTTCAGTAACGTTGATAAATGTTTTTTGCTCTGATACAACAACCACAAACCTAACGACATTTTCACCTCTACTTGCAGTTTTCCATATATGTACCTACCTCAAACGCGAACTGTTTTAAGTAAAGAGCGATCAAATTAATTTGTAATCGAGTTATCCATGAATCCGAAATCGTACGTCGTTACTTGAACTCCACGCTCCAATAAACATAGCTTGAAATACAGGTTAGATCTCGACATATCACTCGCAAAAGACACACGAATTCAAATCCATGGATGACTCGATTACAAATTATTTGATCCCTCGATATACATATAGGTATGAAGCTGTTTGTTGATTGATCAAAATTATCACAAAAATGTATGTAAAATAATAATCCTTAAAGTGTTCTCTCGTAATAAATATTAACACCATAGTTTGCCTCTGGAGTACACATTTATAATCAAATTACAAGAAAAACAAACTTATACTGGAAATGTGTCAGACATCATTTGGTGCATTTTTAATGAAATGGACTTCAAGTAGAATCAACAGTAGACTCAAATGAGTGAATCGAAGTAATATACAGTGTCCCCAAAAAAAAAAACGTGTCCATAGCTCCCTTATTTATCGGAGGATTTTAATTATCTATACACCAAATTAAATGGTTGTTAATAGGCTACAAAATGGCCTAATAAATTCAAGTATAGCCCTATGGGCTTCAAGGGTAAACTGTCAAAATATTTTTTTTCAAATGGGATTACATACTTTTCATTAGTAATTCTGATAGAAATTTTAATTCTGAAAACAACATTGTATTACAAGTATAACTTCACATTAAAAAAAATAACACTAACTTTTGAAACAAATGACGAGCATCAAGCGAAAAGTTATCAAAATGCACTGCGTTACAGTGTAATAGCCAAATTAAGGTAGCTGGAAAAACAAATTACAAATAATAACATGTGGGATTGCGCAGATATGCCGCCAATGTTTAGCGCAAAATGGAACATAGACGATAGTAGCGTTTTTTTACATTTTTTTTTGTGAATTTTTGGTATTTAAGTGTATATTTATGATACATTGTTGTTTTCAGAATAAAAATCTCTATCAGAATTACTAAAAAAAAATATGTATGTAATCCCATTTGAAAAAAAAAAATTTGACAGTTTACCCTTGAATTTTATCAACGGTTCAGGTATACATATTATACCTATTTATGTAAGTACAGAAAATGATATTTTGCGAGTGTGAATGGTATTGCGTAGCCAAGGCGCCTAGCCGCGGAGGAGCAACACGAGCACTCGCAAAACATTTTCTGGACGTGTAATCCACAAAATTTTTCATGCCGACCAATTTAAATCATTTTTAAAAAGTAAAAAATTATTATTAATTAATTCAACCAGAGTAACTTCTATGTCAAACTTTGTTGACATTTAAGAATCAATGCTGCCAGCCCATTCTCTAGCGAATTTTTAACCAAGGTACTAGTCCGGGAATTTAACGTTCTCGGCGGATTTTGAATTATGCAAAACCGTCGATAACGGACGGCGGCATGAAAATAACTATTACGTAACAAGTGTTGAAAACGATCCATTCCTTTGCGAACGGTACTATGGCACGAGACGCAGTCGAGCGCTGTATATGAGTGAGTAAAGAGTAAAGCAATGGAGTTTTCAGAAGAGTACCATACAATATTTTTTCTATAATTGATTCAAAAAATTGAAATTCACGCATAGTTATCTGTGCCTGAAGTGGGTCATTTTCTGACGTGTATTTTTTTTGCATTGTTAGTAAGATCGAAACCATAGAAACCATACAAAACAGTGTGTGAAATGCAATTTCACGCATACGACTATTTCTGTTTTTCATTTCACGCACTGTTTTTTATTAGTTACCTAGCAACATGGTCACTGCATTGAAACTTCAGAGTTCCTTCAAAAATTTGAATTTTTAATTTCAATTTTTTGAATCAATTATAGAAAAAATATTGTTTATATTTCGTGCGCGAAGATGTTTTTGTGCATTCAAAGGCTTATACTGCCTCGACCTTCGTCTCGGCGTAAAAGACCTTTTCATGCACAAAAAACACTCTCTTCGCGCACTTAATATAAAAATAACTATTTTGTGCTGCCTTTTGTAACAAATAGTTATTTTTATTATGCCGAGACGAAGGTCGAGGCAGTATAAAGCCTTTGAATGCACAAAAACATCTTCACGCACGAAATACTGGGTGCCCCAAAATTCGCGGAACAACGTAGTAGTACGTTGTTAAGTAGTCATTAAGAGATCAGGTAAAAATGTTTAAAAAAATCAATCTTCTTTTTTGTAGAAGATATGGACCTATTTGTTACACTAAATGTGGCAACATTTAAAAACATTCTATGCATCCCAATAGGCTGCAAATATTTAATTTTTGTTGTATCCATGGAAATGAGAGGGAAAAATCAAAGCTGTGTTGCCGTACGCTGTTTGAGGTAAAGCGAACATAAAATTACTACTTGGAAATGCTGGAAATAATGGAGAAAATAATTGCAAACCTGATCACAATCGTTCAAAATTATTATGCCACTGGCTAGTAAAAGACAAATAGTCAAAATCTTTTTTATTATTTAAAATAAATGAGATCAAAGTTGCACCTTTTGGGCCCCCATATCTTCAAATCTAAGAGGTATAGAATTTTTTAATTATTTTTCTCGTTATTTTCTAACATGAATTGACATTACCTCATTGAGTTGTTCCGCGAATTTTGGGGCACCCAGTATAAACAATATTTTTTCTATAATTGATTCAAAAAATTGAAATTAAAAATTCAAATTTTTGAAGGAACTCGGAAGTTTCAATGCAGTGACCATGTTGCTAGGTAACTAATAAAAAACAGTGCGTGAAGTGAAACACAGAAATAGTCATGTGCGTGAAATCGCATTTCACACACTGTTTTGTATGGTTTCTATGGTTTCGATCTTACTAACAATGCAAAACAAAATACACGTAAAAAAATGACCCAATTCAAGCACGGGTAAGTATGCGTGAATTTCAATTTTTTGAATCAATTATAGAAAAACATATTTTTTAATCATAAATATTGCTTAAACAAAATTATATTGGTACATATTCAATTTATCACTAAATATGTATTTAAATGCCAGTCTGCCAGTGTTCGAATTTCAAATTCAAAGTCGAATTTAAAAAAAAAATGAAAATTCCCTCACATATCAAAAAATTTGCAGACAAAGCCACTGCAAATTTACCTGTAAAATCCGCAGGTCGATATGAAGCAGAATACCAAAAATAAAAATTCAATGTGAATGTCAATACCACGATTAGTTTTTTTTTTGCCTTAGATTTCTCGTTTGTTTTTTGCAGCACTCGAGTTTTCTCATTTCGATTGTCGCACGGTAATCGTCAACGTAAAATCTCAATTACAACTATGTATGGCAGCACAAAAAATGAATTAACAATAACACCTGTACAGAAGTAGATGTCTTGTAAATATCAAATAAATGTTGGACCCAAATACAAATTATTAAGAAATTATATGTAATAACAAATAATAATTTTAAATATAAAAATAATAAACAACGGAACTTTGAAAACAAACTATTTAGAAATAATGAGAAGTTGTTTTACAAAAATTTAGCAGATAATAAAACTCAAGATAATAATGGTATACCAAATATAAATGAAATTAAAGAATTCTGGTCAAAAATATGGTCAAATGAAGTTCAATTTAATAATCAGGCAGAATGGATTCCTAATTTAGAAAATGAGATACCAGATAGTAATAATCCACATCATATTCAAATTAGCCTTGAAATTTTAGTTAAAAATATTAATAGTTCACATAATTGGAAATCCCCTGGAGGTGACCAAATTAATAACTTTTGGTTAAAAAAATTTACTTGTATTCATAAATGCTTACTTGATCACTTTAACGGATTTATTAGGGAACCTAACACATTTCCAGAGTTTTTGGCCCATGGTATAACATATCTGAAACCAAAAGATTCCGATACTAAAAATCCATCAAAATATAGGCCAATCACATGTCTGCCTACAATTTATAAACTTATGACATCTTGCATTAAAGTAATAATTTACGACCATTGTCAAAAATTAAATATACTTAATGAAGAACAAAAAGGTTGTGTTAAGGAGTGTTTTGGTTGTAAAGAACAACTCATAATAGATACGGTAATAATGGAACAAGCTAGAAAAAATAATAGAAATATTTATACCGCATTCATAGACTACAAAAAAGCCTATGATTCAGTACCACATTCATGGTTAATTAAAATTCTTAAAATTTATAAAATTAATTTGGATTTGATTAATTTTTTATCCCATGTTATGACATTTTGGAGAACTACTTTAAATTTATCAATAAACAATACTAAATTAAAATCCGAGCCTATTCAAATTAAACGGGGAATTTATCAAGGAGATTCTTTAAGTCCTTTATGGTTTTGTCTAGCCATTAATCCTTTGACAAATCTATTAAATAGCACTGGATATGGTTTCAATATTAGACTTAATAATACCACACTATCCAAATTAAATCATCTTCTTTATATGGATGACATAAAACTTTATGCATCTAAAAAGAATCACATTTTATCTTTACTAACAATAACTGAAAATTTCTCAAATGATATTGGCATGAGTTTTGGTATTGATAAGTGTAAAACGCAATCAATATGTCGCGGTCATTACGAAAATTTAGAATATATAACTCAAGAAGGAGAAATCATTAAAAATTTAAATAAAGGAGAATTTTATAAATATTTAGGTATTAATCAATCAAATCATATTCAACATTCAATTATAAAAGAAAATTTAGAAAAACAATTTTATTTAAGAATTAAATCTATTTTAAAATCAAAATTAAACGGTAATAATTTAATTAAAGCAGTTAATACATATGCTGTTCCATTGTTGACCTATTCTTTTGGTGTTATAAAATGGTCCAAAACTAATTTACAGAATATAAATATTCAAACTAGAGTTCTCTTTACAAAATTTTGTAAACATCACCCCAAATCTGCTATTGAAAGATTTAATTTACCACGCGAAAATGGTGGTAGGGGTTTTTCAAATCTAGAAATTCTACAACATAATCAAATTGCTTCACTAAAAAATTATTTTCTCAATAGAGCTCGTGATAACACTTTTTTTAATGCTTTGGTTTCAGCGGAAAAGGTTACACACCTTTAAATTTAAGCGATAAAATAATTTCAGATATTGTTGAGCCAAATATACCTGACACTATAGCAAATATAAAACAAAAGTCTTTACATGGGACTTATTTTTTAGAACTAGAACAACCAGAAATTAATATTCAAGCTTCTCATGCATGGCTTAAAAAATCAAATATTCATCCTGAGACTGAGGATTACAATCGATCATTGATAAATGTAGGATTTGCGGAACTGAAGGGGAAACCATTGAACACATCATTTCTTCTTGCACCGTTTTGGCTCAAAGCGAATATAAAAAACGTCATGATATATTCGCAAAAATTATACACATGAATTTAGCAGTTAAATTCAACTTATTAAAAGATACACAACCACATTATATTTATAAACCCGAAAGTTGTTTGGAAAATGACAATTACAAATTATATTTTGATCGTACAGTTTTAACCGACATTCATATTCAGCATAACAGACCAGACATTATTATTTTAAATAAACAACAAAAGCAAGCATATCTTTTAGATATAGCTGTTCCAAATTCACACAATATAACACAGACATATACCTAATACAAAAATTAATAAATATTTAGAACTCTCCGTTGCTATGAGAAATCTTTGGTGTTTAGAAAAAATTTCGATTTTACCATTTATAATTTCAGCAACAGGAATAGTACCGCAATCTCTTTTTAAAAATTTAAAAATTTTGGACTTAGACAACAAATTGGTGGTTGAAATTCAAAAAGGTATATTATTATACTCATGTCATATCGTGAGGAAATTCCTTAACATTGACACAGAACATAAAACACAAAAAAGTCAAAATGTGGAGGCGAGACGCCGGTAATTATGTTGATAAGCACTGCACTATTACTTGATAGTAATATCCGTAATAGTGTATGTACTCCGGCAAAATTGCCGTGCCGCCGGGTGGAGGTGGGATACGAAACGGTAAACACTACACATACAGATCATCACATCAATTTTCTGATCGTGATTGAAACAGCGGTCTACAATTTTTAAATGTTTATAGCAGGTCACTGAATTGTTCATTATCATTTTTCGTACACAATGTGCAACTGAACAAGAAACAAATTCGCAAAGGTGCGTTCAAACCGAACACGATGTGCTGCGCAGCGCTGCACCACACCAAATTTGTGCGAACGTTCGCCTGCATTTGTGTTCGCACTTCGCAATTTCGCACCTGTTCGCACGAATTCAGCACAAGGCGAGGTGTGGCGTGAGATAGGACGCTCTCAAACAGAAACAGGCACAATAATAATACCAATAATGTTACTAAATTCTGGGACAGTGCAACGTGTAAAACTTAATTCAAAGTTAAAGTTCATACATTATGTATGTACATATGTGTTGACCAGCACAAACAATACCTACAAACTTAGAAAAATAATGATAAAGATGTGGTACTATTTTGAGAAATTAATTTAAGTATCAACCATTTAATCATGCTTTAAATAAAGTGATCTAAATCTGTTGACAGTAAATTATTCCAGACGTGCTCAATGTAGATTAGAATAAATTTGAGGGTGGTTTAATTACTGCAGAATCTAACTGTTACTATTCCGATTACAGCTACTACTAGTAGATAATGGCTGATATTAATAAAGAGGTAGCATTTGCTTTTGCTAGCAATTTTTCTAGCCTTTGCTCGCTCGCATATGCTATGCTTTTGTTTATATGTGTGCTAGCAAAGGCTAGAAAAATTGCTGGCAAAAGCAAATACTACCTCTTTATTAATATGAGCCACAAGTAAATAATTAATGAATGAAAGTACCAAAAGTGACGAAGATGTCCTTTGGTTGTTTCACATTCTGTCGAAGATGTGTGACACACCACCCCTGGAGTGACCAGTTTGTTCTAAATTCTTCAACACAAGGTCGCTTTAGAACAGCTTCAAATATAGTCATCATAATTAAGTTCAACAACTTATAAATTATCTGATTTGAAATTTGCTTGTACTAGGAGCGTTCAAATATAAACCGGAATTTGGCTGTAATTTTTTATTTAACTGCAATAATTATATTATTTTTACACTATTTCTTCACATATTCATCCCCTAAGTCTATGCACTGTTGTCATCGTTGTGAGAGATTCATAATGCCACGTTTATAGAATGTTTTTAGTTGGGCGCGAAGCCACTCATGCACAAACTCGGCAACACCATCATCGTCTTGAAATTGTGAGTCACTCAATGCCTCTTTCAGCGGTTCAAAGAGATAAAAATCACATGGTGATAAATCGGGACTATAAGGTGGATGTGGAAGAACCTCCCAATGCATTTTTTCGAGGACATTTGTAGTCAATTGGGCAGTATGAGATCGGACGTTATCCTGCAGCAGAATGACACTCCTGATTGAACAATTTCTCATTTTTGAACAAAATGCAGGGTTAACTTTTTCAGTAAGCAAGTCAAAATAATAAGGGGCATTCACGATACGCCGTTTTCTAAAAAATATAGGTCAAGGGAACACCGTGACCGTCCCAAAAGACGGTGGCCATTATTTTACCGGCTGAACGCTCAACCTTCGCTTTTGGGGAGTTTGAGTGGCGCCACTCTAGACTTTTTAAACTTGTTACACCATTAAAAAATCCTGGGTTTTTGATAAGGCGGATTCTCCATAGTGTGCTTGAAGTCTTTGCAAAATATCACTTGGCTTGGCACCTTCGTTCACAAGAAATTTAATTATTATGCATTGCGCAACGAAAACATGGAATGCCTGCTCTGTTATTTTGACAATTACTCAATAAAAACAACTGAAGTGACTATGACATTATCCGCGTCTTCTAGATACCCCATTGCAAGAATGTTAAGAAGGAATTGCCGCTAGGGCCATTCGTTTGGTTTTGAGAATAAAATTCAGGGTCATATTTGAACCCTCCTCGTACATACCAAAGATCGCACTGCACCAAAAATTATTACGTAGAATTAATAAAAAATTACGTAAAACTGATTGGAAATGATCTCTTTTGTTCTTCAACATATTTACAAAATGTGTGAGTCTAATGTAATAAAGACAGAATAAAAAAAAATTCTTACTTTTGTTATTGTTTTTAATGTTAGGGTAATCCAATTCTTTCATGCTGAGGGGCAGTAATTAATAATTATTAAATATACTTGCGCCAAAAGATTGTTGCAACACAATAGTATGTTATACACCAAGGTAGAGAACATATTTTTCTAAGCCGAGCTGGATTATTACCCGAGACGCGAAGCGTCGAGGGCAATAATGTAAGCGAAGCTTAGAAAATGTTCTCTACCGTGGTTAGGACGTTTACGTTTGTGTAGATATCTTTTCTCATCATTAATTAACTTAATCAATAAATTGGTATTATCCCACTTGAGGTAACAAGAAACTATCTACACGTTATACAGGGGTATTCACGAGTAATAATGGACCTAACAACATTAACCAAGTTCTTCATTCCTGTTTTGAAAATAAGATTTTGTCACGAATATTTTTTTATTCAAGGGCAAATACAATTTTTTGTAATTTTGATTTAATATGTCACTTTTCAAAATTGACTGAACTTTTGAAACATTCTCTTTTCGCAACCTCTTGTAAACGTTGTACCGACATTTGACATTGGCATTTTCGAAAATTGTCAGAAATGTCACTTTCCGACCAAGAGATGCAAGTATTTACTTTCCAACCAAGAGGAACTCTTTTCAGGCAGCAATGACATACTTTCCAAGCTCATGCAGGTTAACAATAAGCATATTACAATATTGATTGCGACTAAAATTTATTTCAACATCGAGAAACGAACACGAAATAATTATTTGTGTATCAAGGCCCAAAAAGTGCACCTTTTTCGTTCGAGTCGGAGCCGAGACTTGAAAACAGTACTAAAGGTACTTTTTGGCCGAGGTGCACATTAAATTTTTTAAGCGACCACACGAACTACAAAGCAAAAGACATCATAGGAAAGGACGACGACGCGACGGTCAATATTTGAGGAATTGGTTGACTTTTGTCGTGACAGTCGCTTCTTGGGTTCTTTATATTGGCAATGGAAGAAACATAAATTCCCAATCCGGTAATATTTTAACAAAAATTGTTATATTTTGCTTTAAATAAATTGTCGACAGAAAAAGTTTTGTGTATTACACAGGGCTAGAAAATGTTTTGCAAGTGCTCGCACTTGTGGAGCCTCGGCTGACGCCTCTGCTTCACAAACCGTGCTTGCACTTGCAAAATGGCATTTTCTAGCCTTGTGATACAAATACAGGGTTTTCCAGAACTGGCGGACCAAAATAACACGGTGAAATCATTATCTTCTGGCAATAATAGGAAAAATATTTTAAAAAATCCATCCTCATTGGATTTTAAAATAAGAACGTTTTTAATTGACCAATCGCGTGTAGATATAAAATTACCTTAAAAAATTATATTGGTAACTATCGAAACAAATTTGATTGTTGCAAAGACATTATAATTGAATATTATGTCATAATAAATTATTTCTGACAATTCTGACAAGTCATTAAAAACGCGTAATGTTTACCGCTTCAGAATATTTTGATATGCTTGTCTTATATGGACAGTGTGATGAGAGTGCCACAGTTGCTCCTCAGAAGTACGCAGTTCGTTTTCCCAATAGGGAACATCCTAGCAGAAATACTATAACCTGAAAATAACTATAACCTAAAAACGTCCGTCATTGCACAAACAATGCGGATACCCAACAATGCATATGCATCATTTGAAATGTGTCCATAGTTACAAATAAAGCAGGAAAACTAATTAATAGGTAACTTAACATCAACAACAGCATTGGTCAGTTTAAATTGCTTCTTTCCTAATCACTATTTAAGATAGATTTTTTTGAACATTTTTCCTATTATTCCCAGAAGATGATGAATTCACCGTATTATTTTGGTCCGCCAGTTCTGGGAGACCCTGTATAAGCCGTTCACGATTGTTTCAAATTCGGACTATCTATGAAAATCTGACATTTTAGTTGGCAGTATTGTGATTTGCCATAATAAATCTATTTGAGGTTATAATTGAACCGAACACTGCTGCCAGTTTGCTACATTTTTAAAATAATTGAACACATTAGGAACAAGAATCTAAAATTTTAATTGAAATGAAACGCATATTTGTAGCGCAGTTCTCGTTTAAGAACATTCCTAATACCGAGCGATCCAAAAGTCTTTCTATCAAGTGAGCCATGACATTATTATAAATATGTACACCATAAAATAAAAAAATGTGAAATTAAAAATATCAAAGGATACGGACAGACTAAGAAAACATATTTTTAATTTTCATTTAAATATGCGCCAAATATGCTGCAGTGCAGCCCAACGGCATTCGTTTACACTGTCATGAGTCATGATGACCCACTTGATAGAAAGACTTTTGGATCGCACGGTATATTAAAATGGGTAAATTATTATTAGTTAAACTAAATTAATACCAGAATTGACAACACGGCGAATATTTAAAAACGAAACCTCATATGACAGAACCTGATGCCAATCTAAGAAAAAAATATCTTGGCCTGCTGCGTGTTTAAAACAATCGTGAACGGCTAATAACTATTTTGAGCACATTCGATTTATTTTTCACTATTTTGAGTTTCAGGATTTAATATAGATATTTTCGTTCTTGATTCATATTTTCGCACAAAAAAAAAAAATCAGTATTTGAACTTTACCTTTGATTTTCCAACAATTTAACTTATGTGGCTTATCATGGCCTTCAATTCAATTTAAATCACTCACACCAGGAAATAAACAAATATTTTTTAATGTGTTTGGAAGCTATGGTTAATATTTTGTTTGGAAATTGTGCACTTTAGTTTTAATAGCAACATTGGTAGGCATAAGATTAGTATATTTCACTAATATCCAAAAACCTTGCTTTTTGCATAATCATCTTATTTGGTAATTATGTGTACCTATAATTGTTTTTTTTAGTGGAAATTAAAGGCGTATGTCAAAAAGTAGTCTTATCAAATCTCATAAGACTTTTCAATGATATAATTTATTACTTCATTCGAATTAACATTTGGGGTAGGTATTAAATTAAAAACAAACGAAAATAACATCAGTTACTATGGGTAGTAAAAAAGGAGATCTATAGTTCTGCTTCTCTGCTTTTCTGATACGATGTATGATAGATTTGTGTATCCTTTTTATGGACCGTATGGTCTGTTGGGAAATATATTATATTATTATTATTATTATTATTATTATTATTATTCTCAAGAACAAAAGAAGAACTGGCTACATATACGTATTTTAATTTAATTAAAATTTATCTTAAAATGTTTAAATAACAATTAATTATTTTCTAAATCGTAATAACGAAGTAACGAACCACATAAATAGTGGAAGTACACAAAAATATTTTTGGATTTTATACTTTTAAAAAGAGAAATGTCTGAAACGTGCAGAAACGGGTTTCCAACGTCTTACAAAGGCGAGCAGCATAGCCCGTTCCGTACAGCGAACGGCCCAGTGACAAGTGCACCCCCCACCCCAACATTACTGAATCCCTGTTCTCACCCCACCAACAGCTACCCCCACCCCATCAACCCCCGACGGACAACTTTTTATGTTGTGTATACTAAAGCGGATGGGTCGTGCTGAATCCGCTTAAAGCGATAGACTACTTGTAAAACTTTGGGTTTCTTTTTGGTTTTTGTCCCTATTAAATACTTAAATTTTTAGACAGTTAAATGACTGAACCTAACAAGTAGCGTGTCCTTTGGGCGTTCAATATACACTAAACCTACACGTACTGCAACAACATTAAATTAAAATTCTAACAACGTTGTATGCAATAAATATACCACATTTTTAGATATTTTAGTAGTACATCCTCAATACGAGTACATTTTAAATGTACTATTTATAATTCTTAGTCAAATAATTCAACAAAAAGAGATAAGGGGCGGCTCTATAAACAAAAGTTCTGAAAACGTGCGACATTACTTAATGCATTGTCACTTGTCAATTGTGACATTTACGTGAATTTTATTTAAAAAATTGTCATTATTATGCTTTAACATATGGTCGAATTCAAAATTCTTGCCTTTATCCAAATACGACGAAAACAATATAGCCTGACAATTAATTAAACCGTCGCTGCGACCATTGTGTGAAAACAAAAAAAAAATTGTTCGAAGATTTTCAGTTTTATCAAATTAGTTCCACACTGATACTCGTTTGTTTGTTTGAACGAGTAAACATAAGGAAACAATTTTTAGTTAAAGTACTAAGTGCAAATTTTGATAACCGTTTGAAGCTAAGACAGCTTATATATTCATCAACCAATCGTATTAACTTCCATAATTAACACCGAAGTCACAGATCAACAAGGTTCAGTTCAAAAGAGTTCATTGTTATTAAACAATCTATTTTGGTACTACAATGTGTGCATCCATTATATAAATAAGTGACATAATGACGTCACAGACACAGGGTTAAATGACCAAGTAAACAATCTTGAATTACAGACGTTGCCAATTTGTGCAATGATTCTGCATGGCGATCAGTAACACAATTTTTATTTTTTTTTTCTATTTAACATCCACTTTGTTTGAAACAATTATTATGGTTTTAATAATTTTTTAATGCAAAATCATCCACGCAACGAAAGTTGAGTAAAATATTTAACCAAAGACACAGTTTACTTACTTTAGTCCAGACTTTATTTTCTAAAGGATAATACACAGGAAGTAGATAAAAGTTGGAAATAGGGGGAATAAACATAAATAGAAATATGAAAGCGGTAGTTTCTGAAGTCCGGAATGAGCGATGGGACACCTGGGACGAAGTACACACAATAATGAAGGGATGATAAGAAATAAAGTTTGTTCTAAAAATAGATAACTTCAATTTTATACTTTTATAACATGAACTTTGTGTATATGGTACACGTATGTATGTGATAATGGATGTTGCAGAATACTTCCCAAAAAAGAATATACCCAATTTCAAACCTGTTTATGACCATTTTAAAAATATCTATGGATCTAAAACAATAAATAACACTAACAAGAAATATATATTTTTGAAAACAAAGGATGTAACGGGTGACTATTAACATTTTCACTTGGAGTTGGCTTTGAACGAGTTTTTATTTTTTCTGTTACTTTAGAGTTTAGACACACGCAAGAACGAACGACAAATGTCAGTCAGGACAATTGAAACATAACCAAATTAAGGGAAAAAACATTTATTGAAATGTCAAACTTGTCAGTGTCTAAGGTGCAACGGAAAACAAAGAATGATCCATAGCCAACCCTAAGTGAAAATTTTAATAAAATTAGTCACCTGTTATAACGTATAACAGCAGATATTTAAGAAATATTTTCAAATATGTACCAAAATTTTGGTAATCATTGCGTAAATTATCTGTTGTATTATTCTATTACTTTAAGGGCCAGTTTATAGAAAGAAAATTAAATATTTCATTCAAATTAAATTTTAATGCGCGATTAACTCATGTATTCGAAACTTCGATTGGTTCAATCTGATCACGTGTTCAGTTAATCTCGCATTTGATTATGATTAACTTAATTTCGCTTCTGTAAACTGGCCCTTAAACTCTTGAAATAATAACTCCTTAATTTATATTAAGGTCTAAAGGTATAAAGGTCTAAAGAATAAAACTCGAAACAGATTAGTATTAGTAAATTACATACGTAATAATTTGACACAAATAAAAGATTAAATTCTTGAGAAATATTTTTCTGTTATGCTCTTCTAATTTTTTATTTATAGGTAACATTTTACTGTTTGTGGGATCGAGTAGTTTTTATCAGTCTTTGTTGAGTCGTTCATAGTGACCCTCCATCCTGTAGGTACCTAACTGTAGATAAACAAAATAAACAGCTGTGTACGTCGGCGGAAGGCATCAAATACCTTTGTGAAAATTGCCGACAACTGTCAGAAATCCTTCAAATTCATTATTTTGACCTTGGTTCAAATTATGTATTACGGTATCTCTGAAAGGATATATTTCAAAAAAAGCTGAAATAGAACAAGTTTTACATCTTTATATATTTATTATGCTACGTTAGATCCAAACTTGGGTTGACTATATTGCAGGCCCCTAATAAAGTAATAAATTACAGCAACTTTGTCGGCAACAATTGGCAAACTGCATTTTTACGAGAGGACCTTTAAAATTTTTATTAAAAAAATATGCTTTACACATTAGAAATTAGAACTAATTTATTCACAATGCGTGAAAATTAAGGCCACTTGTACGTCAATGTGATTTTTAATTATATTCGACAATTTTATTCCTAGGAAAGGAATATGGCATTTTTGTCAGTTTGAGAGGGGTAAATATCGTGGAATCGGAAAGTGTAATGGAGTAAACCATGCCCATGACTATCATGGTTTAGGTAGCAGCCATTTTTTTGAACGAGTGATAACATAAATATCGTAAAATGAAATTAATATTTTGTCTTTTTTAATCCTGAGGCACAAAATTAAGTCGTCCAGAGTTACACTCGATTTTTATATAGGTACTGTGTATACTTAGCTTTATTTTACAATATTTATTTAATCACTCCTTAGTTTTTAAACAAAAAAATGATGTTGCTTTAGTAAAGAGTCAACAGATGTATCTATCGCTCTCAGCAAAAATGACAGATTTCTTGTCTCGTTATAGACTTATAGAGGAATAAAATTATCGGAAAAAAAACTCTTGTGGTCAATAAAACTAGACTTCTATAGTAGGAATTTAGAGAATTCTTAAATTTGAGAGTAATAAAAATGTAAATATGTATAAATGCTCTGTAATTTACAATAAATCAAGTTCAATATTTGTTAAGATATGAAAATTAACTAAAATTGAAGGTTGTCCAAACTAGTATGAAAGTAATTTTTTTTGAAGAATTATTTCTACAAGTACAAGTTTGAAGTCTACCAACGTAAATATAAGTCAGGAGAAATCAAATCAGAGAATGACTTGAAGTGTAAAAGTTTTGCAAGGACTATTAAAAAAAAATAGTTCAGTCAGATCCCTGCAAAATTTGCATTTCAGTGCTAGTATCGATAATTTACGCACTAGTGCAATAATTGGGCTAGCACATGAATTATCGCTGTCAAGGCTTGTTACTGACTAAAATTCAAATTTAATCGCGATCTAATTGAACTAAAGTTAAAATGTAATCATATTAGAAAAAAAGTTTAGATAAAAGATTTCACAATTCTTCCCGTATGAACTTCCAAAAATTTCAAAAAATGTTTTCACATAATTACAAGAAAAGATGGATATGTAACTTTCTACCAAAGAAATAAATAAGCATGTCTCTTATTAGACGCTTTGATTACATTTCATCAGAAATTCGATACTTTGCAATATTTGCAAGTAGCCTTGCAAGTGCTGGTGGCGGGTAAGGGAATATCTGTAGCAAGAATATATAGCATCATATATAAAGGGGTGGGAATACGGCGGCCCAGCACCTCGGGCGGTCTGATAAGGCTCCAGGGGAGGTCGTGTCGACCAATTCATTTCAAGGAAACTGTGCAGCAAATGCCAGCTGGAAAATTCGTTGAACATCCTCTTGGGCTGTTGTGGCTTAAAGCGATAGACTATAGTGGGATTAAATTTTCTTAGCTTATATGCACTAAATTCCATTTTAATTTTGCAACGTCCCAATTTTGCCATCACAAACATTGGGAAATTAATCAAAACAGTAGACTTTTACATACACTCCACATCATTATTTTCAGTATGAAATAACTACTGGTGTAAGAATTGAAATACATATGTATATTCAATCAGACACAAATATAAAATTATAGAATATTGATTTTCGAGGGTTGGAGTTGCAAGAGTAAAGTAAATATGTTCAGGTGGTCCCACACTGCACTGCAAGACTCTGGGACTTGGGGCTGTTGAATTATCATTAGTCAGCTAATATTTACTGAAGGAATCTATGATTTGAAGGTAATTCCAGAAACAGAATTTGTTTATCTAGATCTAATGTTATGAACGATATGGAAAATGACATTTCATTTAGTAAAACAAACGACAAATCATACTAAGTAAATATTATCTAGATTTATACAACATTGGATTTCTGCATTGACAATGCCATATACATCCATCTGAATGATGTTTACAGTTTACACTACATTCTATGTAGCCTAGCGTTAAATACAGATATTTAAACAGTGCATCTACGTCATCAATGACATTAAAACTAAAACTGTCCCTTCTGAAGATTGTAGACATTGTCAGTTACATATTTATGTTTTGATTGTAGCCAAAGTTTGACTGGTTCTCTACATTTTTTAAAATAAATACTTTTTGTTGAGTCTAACAAAATTCACAGATGAATTGCTTTTTTAATCTTGTTAAAACTGTTGAAGTACGTGTATACCTATATTCTTTACTCGTTACTTTGTGATAGTTCGTTCATGACAACTATCGTAATAATGCCATTTACGATTGGATGATTCAAGTTAAGAGACACAGGAAAATTTCTGTTCATGTTATGTTTTATACTTAACAATACTTGTAGATATGATATGTATAAACCACGGCCTCCTAGATTCATAAGAGACTCGTCTCTTATCCGGCCTGCCGCATTCGTAGTTCTAAGCATTATTTTTGTTTTATAGGGTGCGCCACAATACGGGGCTTATGTGTTGTAGTGGTTGCCTGCCTTGCAGGAAATTATTGTTTTATAGAGGTGTTTTCAACATTTTTCAACAGTTTTAACGCACACATACTCGTACATCTGACATTTTTTCAAAATCTCAAATCAAAAACATTTTTTATGAACGGTAAATTTAATTTCAACAAATTTCTTTTTTATTATTTTTTGTTATTTGTCTGTGAGTGCAAGTTACAAAAATTTACAATGACAGGAAGTTCTAATTTTTAAATAAGTGTAAGTGTCTCACTCACATTTTACCATGAATAGGACAATTAGTGGATTTCCCGAAAGATATGAGGCCAAGATATTCTTCAAAACAAAATTTATATTTTCCTTTGGAATGCTTGGTAGAATTTCTACTATTATTGAAATTATTGTAAATTGTATAGTTTGCGAACGAGAAATTGGAATTTAAGTTTCTTCACTTGCAATGGGTTTAGGGTAGATTGTAAAGATTATAATATTGCTAGTTACTAAAAAGGAATGCCGAATATCGGCAAAATGCAGATTGTTTGTCCCTCCTGGAATGAACTGCTCATAGTCGTAAATCTTCATTATTATCTATAATGTTTAACCTACCCAAAACCCATTGCAAGATGCAAGTGAAGAAACTAAAATTCCAATTTCTCATTCCCAAACTATACTAGACCCACAAATTGATCATTGGGGTAACTTAGCCTTCCTCTATCTTAGTAATAAATTAATTCCAGTAACGGGATTTTCTTTTTCGAATTTGAATCTTGTAAATGTGACAAGCAAGAATCACATCCATGGATTGCCTTCGTTATTTTCATAATTAAGTAGCCACATAAAAAAGCTGTTGCCGCCGTCTCAATTTGAAAATTGGTACTTGGCAGATAACTAAAAGAAGACAATTTTTCTAGTTTTTCCAGAGAACTATCTTGCAAGGTGACTGAAATATTTACATTGGTCCTTAAATTTTGGAATCTTGATAAAATTTTACTACTTGCATATTCTGCGGCACTCATGATATGATCTCTCAGTCCTGTTGATCTCTCAGTCCTGTCTTCGAGTGTCTTCCATGCCGCATTTAAAGTGATATCATTGGGTAGATTATGATAAGAAGTGTTAACTTTGTGTCGTGAACTAATACAACATTTTTTCTTTGTTTGTGGCATTTTTTAAAGTTTCAACTGCACTTAGTTTTTCAAATTGACAATTTATTATATAAAATGTCATTATTCATACGTATTTTTATTGCATATACTAATATATGGATCACATTAAAGTCGCTAGATGGACATACTATACGGGGAATTTTCAAAAACAGACATTTATCGAATGCGACAGGCCGGATAAGAGACGAGTCTCTTATGAATCTAGGAGGCCGTGGTATAAACCATTCACGATTATTTCAAATTCGGACTATCTATGAAAATCTGACATTTTAGTTGGCAGTATTGTGATTTGTCTTAATAAATCTGTTTTAGGTTATAATTCAACCGAACACTGCTCCCAAGTTGTTGCATTTTTTAAATAATTGAACGCATTAGGAACAATAATCGTAAAATTGTAATTGAAATGAAACATACATATTTGTAGGGCAGTTCTGGGTAAATTCTTATTAACTAAATTAATGACGGAATTGACAACAATGCGAATATTTAAAAACGAAACGTCATATGACAGGACCTGACGCCAATCTAACAAAAAAATATCGCGGCCTCCTGCGTGTTTAAAATAATCGTGAACGGCATATATACTTAAGTATCGGGCGTTCAAATGAAATCCTGGGCTGAGTAGGCATTGGAAAAATTAAACCGTTTAGAACAGTGTAAAGTTTGAATTTCCCGCCGTTTGACACGAATGACATTTGTTTATGTTTAAGCGGGACATAATTGAACATGTTTGTTTTTAGCAAAAGGTGCCCTTAGATATTTGCTTCGAGAATAGGAATCGTCAAGTTCTTCTATTTTTAATGTAAAACATTGCAAAGAAAGAAAATAAGGAAAGATTTTTTTGGCTCTAAATTTTAGGTTAGCTGTCAACATGCTCCAATTAATCTACGCTTTAAAAAAGCACAACAATTGACGGTTTCCAACGCCTTTCCAGCCCAGTATTTCATTTGAACGCGCGATATAACGACTAATATGAAAAAAAAAAACAAAAAATATATATATTTTTTTATTACCAACGGAGATGTAGGAGAAGGTGCAAGACGATTGCTCCTTGCGTCTCATATAAGGTCTCAAAAAAGCTGATCATTAACTTCGGTTTCATCGAATTCGAACATATACAGTGAGTTTTCGGTTTACGCCAGAAACTTGCTTAGTACTCGAAATTTAAAATTGATTTTGTTATATTGAGTTATGTTTAGGGGCTAGAAGCATTTAAGTAACATGGTTTTTTATTGTACCTACATTATTAATAATTTAGATATTGTTTTGATTTCAAAATAATTATGGATAAATACTTTTTACCGCAAATTTCAATTTTAAATAGATTAAGTGGGTTGACTTTGATAGATGAAGAATTCTAAATTTGTTGGTTATATAATAAATATACCATTTGCTAAAAGGACGTATTTATGAAGAGGGTCGGAAAAACAAGAACGTGCATCCTTCCACATCCGCGTCCTGAGTCAGAATCCCGTCCCGGCGGATTTGTCAGCTCGTTCCACTCATAAAACACGCGCCCGTTCTGCTCTACTCACCCTTCGTACTGTTTCTCTCTTTACGACCATCCAACTGTCGAAGTATGTAAAATCTTCAGATTTGTGTAGTAGAAATATCCCAGTTTTAATTGCAAACTAAATTATCTGTCTTCCATTTTTATGAAACTCTTAACTAATATACCATCGTTAAGTCAATAAAAAGTCTTACTTGAAACGATCCAACCTTCAAAAGAGGCAAAATTATTTTTTTTAGTTTGTGCTGGTCGAGATTTTATCTACGAAACTGGCAATTATTTAATTTTTCAATTTCTATAGGGAGTGCATTGTTTTTTTCTTTATTTTAAAGATACATACTAATAATAAATTGTAACAATTGAAATATACATATATGTACTATAAAATGTCTAAAAGAGCAGTTAGTTCTAATACCTATTCCATTGTAATAATCTTTTCCACCAGATTTTTTATCTACGAATTTCGTGAATATAATATTTTATCTTATTATACATATTTTGCCATTCTTAAATTTACATTTTATAAAACCATTTATGAAAAGATCAGAGATTCTGTAGTGCAAAGACTCTACAACAAATACATATACGAGTATGTATTTTTATACTTGAAATTTTTTTTTAATACAACTATTATTTCTAGTTATGAAGTTCTCTTGGAATATATACTTGAACATTATTCCGGGTAAAATCCGGGTTCTAGCGGAACGTTGTAAAGGTGCAGAGCAATGAGTTTATTGCTTCAAATAGCGCAAAATGTTTACAATTCCGTCACGGAATTGCCATAAAATTATATTTAGATCTAATAAATCTTCGTGCAATACCTACATATTTGTAATAATTTTTATTATCTGGAAAGTGGTGTAAATTTTAAACGGGTTCTTTCTACGAGAAATATTCAATAATGTTCAAAATCGTTGCAGACACAAGATAGTGTAAAAAATGTGCTAATACATTTTTTGTGAAAAAAGTCCGTTAAATATTTTGATAGTAAGTGAAACTTGAATATTTCTGAAAACAAACGGATGCCTTTCACAAAACAATAAAAGACAAAATCAAACATCACTTTTACCTCGGCAAAAATTCGTATAAAAACTGAGAGATGCCAATATTATCCCTGCCTAGCCACCCTATATTTCAGGGTGTGCGGAGTCATATTCGGATCGACTTCGGACTATCCCCTTTAACAATAGGAGCAAGAAGGACAATGCTATACAAATATCTCGCGAGAAAGAGGAGTACTGCTGCAAAAAGGGTTGAAAACGGAGAGAGACAGTCCTCTGCATTAGGTATTACTCGAGAAGGACGGGTTGTGTGCTTTAATAGCACGAGAACGACAAAGTTAGATTTATAGGATGAAACGAGAGGGTATGAGGAGGAAAAACCTACGCGTCCAATATACGGGTTGGGGCAGGAGGGAAATAACGCAAAATATTCGCAAAAACGCCACAAGCAGGGAGGATGCCGGCTTTAACAAGAATGGAAAGCGTTCGAAATTATTTAAACAATTAAAACGGGGAATACTTGAGCAGCTTTAAGACTGTTGAGAACATGGGAATGTGAAGGGGATGGCGAATAACAACTTTTCTATCGTGAGCTATTTAATTTTGGATTTGATTGCGAACACAAAAACCCTTCATAAAGTACCGTTCAACAGGCAGGCGATCTCCGCGTTTTCCCTTCTCCTTTAAGATTTTTCAATGACTTTTTGAAAGTTTTTACATCAGTTTTCCGCTGCATTTAGTACAGTGAAACGCTGATTTGTTCCGATTTCGTTAATAGATTTTATTTGTGCACTTTAGAAAATTGTAAGAATATTTTCATCTTTCCATACGTTGTCAAAGAATAAATTCTCTTGGAGAGCTGGTTAACAAATGGTTTGGAATTCGCTAATTAACTGTGCTTAAAACAGATCATAAACATTTTCTGCAGCCGGGGACTTGGAAACTCGTACTTACCGAACAAAGGTAATCAGATAAGACGGTATCCCTTCAGATATGAGATTCTGTCAGTAGGAAACAAAACTCTTCTCAACTGTTTTTATATGTTAATGTTTTAATTAACAGAAAGAGTTTAGTTGAAAATGACGTTCGACATAAATAATGGGTGTGGAATGGAGGCTCAACAAATAATGAACAAAGTAGAAAATACCTATTAAAATTAATGTACATTATAAAAACACAAGTAATAAATAACAGAAACCGCAATTAATTTTCAGCATATTTCACGGCTTGATAACACTATTTTATTTTAACATAGAACGTTCGAAAAATGTATTCGTGAAAATATGGAAATTTAATGCCACAACAAAAAAAGCGTTTAATTAAACCCTATATAAATATAGTGAAATTATACTGTAAAATATATGTACTACATATGTGGCCTGTTTATGACACTGTCTTTTCAATTTTTAGAAAACCATCCGATATGATCAGGCATTTATGGGTGTAAAATTTCTTCATTTCATTTCATGACCATTGATATTATAATAAATCAATAATTCTCTTTTGATCTTTTTTATTTGGAAGGTCAAAAATAATTAAACGTTTATTTTTATCTAGTTATTCTACGAGGGTGTACTAATAAATAGTTAGCCTTCTTCATTTCTTATAAACAAAAGCAAATGCCATTACCGTGACAATTAAGTATAAACATAACAGGTGTCCATTTGAAAAGTTCATCGTATTGGCTTTGATTTTATTTTTTAAGAGACAACAACATCGTAAATTAAGTTGGTTAGACAAAGATAGCAACAAAGATCAACCCCAATTCGATGAATTTTTCAATAGAACACATGTTAGATAAGTGCATGCTAAGTTTGACGTTTAAAGGTTCAGTCGTTTTCAAAATTATTATCGCTGAGTAAATGGTTATTTACTGATTAATTCGTTAATATCGTGATCCTACTCTTTTTCATCGGCTTGTCAAAGCCAAGTCGACGTCTTCCGTAAATGTCATAAAGAGCGTAAGATATTGTAAATAACATAAATTTTAAGTACATAAAGAACATTTAAGAAGAAATTGCGAGATTATAAAAACCCATAACTGATAAACTTGAGAATATAATAGAAATTGCACCCGAAGTGCTTAATCCAAAAGACCTTCCAGCATTCCGACCGAATTATTATCTTTACCATCATCCTCACAATCTAGATTTCCTTCGCCTTCACCTTCAGCTCTGGACTCGTCATTAGTAATTTCAAATTATGATTAGGATTTAAGTTTTAATATAAATGAAATGACATAAATATCTACATACATACAGGGTGATTCTGAAATAAGTTTGGAAAAAATGTGGAGTATCCTTCACACAAATTAATTCTGCGTAAATGACTTTTGGAGGTGAAGTCAAAAGGATGGAAATTACCCTATATTCTTGTATCTTCAACGCCTATGAATCGGGAAAATTTGTCCGAATTTGTTCACTTCATTAGCAACCATTGTTACATCAACTCCACAATAAAGTCGTAGGTGCAAGCACACTGCTTTGTAAATGTTTCTATGGAAATGATCGAGAGGAGTTACCTTTACCTTTAACTCAGCAGCGTACTAGTAATTTTGACCAACTTTTATAAGAATATTTTTTTGTCCACAACTTTTTCTCATTACCACCAATTACCGGTTTTTTTTTCCAAACTTATTTCAGAATCACCCTGTATACACATTCATTATTATCAGTAAATATCAGAAATCGAAATGCATCAATTGATAGAATAATAACCGATGTAGCGAGTAAATTGAAATCTACTACGTATGTACGCATAATTAGTGTCTTAGAAGATATAAGAAAAAATCCTTTTTATGGAAATAGAGATGGTTTCATCAGTATTTTTCAAATCCGAATGAAATGGTAGAATGTCTTGAATTATTAATTGCGTCAAAATCACCAGGAAATGATTATAGTGAAGTACAGAATCAGCGCCAAAAGTTTAGAATAATGAAAATACTCGTAATGCCTTTCTTGTCGAACTTTTCGAAAACAACAACAAACCTTTTCCGATCACATTAATTTTTCTGTCCCTTTCCATTTCCGCTCAACAACCTCTTTTTTTGCAGATTTGGATAAATTATTGAATTCTGATTTGTGTCCATGTAGGTACTATTCCGGACACGGAATCTTGGCCAACATTTTTTTTGACATTTCTAAAAAAAAATGATGTAAACCAATTAGTCCAGTCAATATAAACATTCCTTGCAAAAGGTCATGTAGTTCTGATTTTTTAATATGTTTTTGGACCTCAGCCAAGAGTAAAAAACCAAATTTGCAACTTCGAAAGACTTGTGCGCGCTGCGTGGTAGCCGAAGAACAGCAAAATTTTCGCACTATTTTCAGTTTTTGCTCAATATCTCTTAAGATATGAGTCTAACAGAAAAAGTTGAAGTTATCTTTTTAAAACTACATTAAATTCACTTCAGTTTGAGGCCTAATCAAACTTTGTGCGTCCAGTAGTTTCCGAGATACAGCTCTTCAAAAATTGTGTTTTTTTTTCCAAGAAGTGAAATTTTTTTGTTTATTTCTCTTTTATTATTAAATATCGTCAAAAATACTCGCCCCATGAGAAAAGTCAAGGGCAATGAACTTGAAGCGTATTTATTTAGCTTTAAACTGAGATCTGATGGGCAGCTGCAGGTCCAATGCTTCTCTAAAAAGTGGCATATAACCGAAAACCTCGAAAAAGGGAATTTGGGAAAAATAAATGAAAACAAGTTTTCAGCGCATCAAACATCACGTATAGGGCCTAAACCGATCAAATAAGTAATTTTAACGTAATTTAGTATGTGTGGTTAACAACTTGAAGGGAGTCTGTGAAGTCGGTGGAAAAATACCGCCCTCAGCGCCAGACTTGTTCTGATTGTATGGAAAATCATCAAATACCCTAAGTATGCTCCTTTGGAACGGGTTCATTAAGCAGGTGACAAGTGGTCTTGATTTTTATGGCTCAAAAATTATTTTCCTCTCATTTATCCGCACCCCACCTACTGATTACGAAACAGTGTTCATATCACCTTTTAAAGCCAGTGAGAGAAGTAAAGGTCATTTTCAAAAAACCTGCTTCGTTACTTTTGATCAACCACTGTTCTTTAAAGCCAGAGATATTGTTGAGGGTGGCCAACATTCTGAGTTAAGCTGCGTGGTTGTGAGGCTTGGAGAGTTCCATCTCCTCATGTCATTCATGGGTTGTATCGGTGCAATAATGGCAGGGAGTTGCTTGAAGGCGCTATTTATGACTATTTATACAGATCACAGACCTGGACAATATGCTGAATGGCCATGCCTATTCACGAGCTGTACGAGCACACATTTTGACTAATCTGATATTGGCTTGGCTGGCATTATTTTGGATGAGGTAGACTTGACTAGGGAAGAAAGAGCCGAAACTGAGAATAAGCTACGTGAGAGTGAGAGGTCTCTCATCTTGTTTGTAAAGGAAAATAGCACTTACCAAAGCCTAAGAGCCAAATTCAAAACTGCATTGCATAATTTGGAAGGTAATCAAAGCTGTGGGACCAATATTTTCACACGTCTACTCCCGTAAAACTATTCATCCAGACAGAGCGTCAGGGTGATTAAGAACCTTCACCTGTATACTATCGATAAAATGCTACCTTGTTTTCATTCAGTTGGTCACTATTTCTTCACAAAGAGTGCCCACTTATATTTGCAAGATATGATGGCTCTAGAACAGCGGATGGATCCAACTGAGTTTAAGATATTCATAGAACAAAATTTTACAATCCGCCGATCCGATAAATTTTGGCCTATGGTCAGATTTGATTGCTGATGTGGTTTATGAAAAGCTACGGTGGATTGGCACATGTGCGTGGAATCTCCAGCAGTGAGCTAGCACAGTGGACCGTAAAAATGAGGTTCATGATAAACATACTTTCTTGTATGTGCCAGGACATGTACCCGTCGGAGCTCAAATTAAAGCGCGCCAATGAATGAGCGGAAAATAATTCTTGGTCGATCAAAATCACGACCACTTGTCACCTGCTCCATGAACCCGTTCCAAACGAGCATACTTGGGGTGTGCGATGATTTTCCATACAATCAGAACCAGGACAAGTCTGGCGCTGAGGGCAGTATTTCTCCACCAACTTCACAGACTCTCTTCAAGTTGTTAACCACACTCACTAAATTATTACGTTAAAGTAACTTATTTGATCTGTTTAGGCCCTATATGTGATGTTTGATGTGCTGAAAACTTGTTTTCATTTATTTTTCCCAAATTCCCAAATTTAAAGCTAAATAAATACACTTCAAGTTCATTGCCCATGACTTTTCTCATGGGGCGAGTATTTTTGACGATATTTAATAAAATAAGAGACGTAAACAAAAAAATTTCACTTCTTGGAAAAAATACCCAATTTTTGAAGAGCTCTATCTCGGAAACTGCTGCATGCACAAAGTTCGCTTGGGCCTCAAACTGTAGCGAATTCAATCTAGTTTAAAAAAGGTAATTTCAACTTCTTCTGTGAGACTCATATCTTAAGTGATATTGAGCAAAAACTGAAAATAGTGCGAAAATTTTGCTGTTCTTCGGCTACCACGCAGCGCGCACAAGTCTTTCGAAGTTGCAAATTTGGTGTTTTACTCTTGGCTGAGATCCAAACAACATATTAAAAAATCAGAACTACATGACCT
The DNA here is from genome assembly GCF_963966145.1 of Tenebrio molitor. Taxonomy (NCBI): domain Eukaryota; kingdom Metazoa; phylum Arthropoda; class Insecta; order Coleoptera; family Tenebrionidae; genus Tenebrio; species Tenebrio molitor. Next base: position 15,498,419 of record NC_091047.1, read on the forward strand.
TTTGCAAGGTCGGACCCTTTTTTATGTTTATATTGACTGGACTAAATCATTAGCGTCATTAATAAATGACAATTATTAAAAATCACTTTGAAGTTTTTATTCTAACATCAAAAGAGCAAGGAAGTGGCATTATCGAGTCAAAAGTTGGGCTATAATCATGAACTTCTCCACCTTGGTGTATAATACACTATTACAGTAAACAAGTCGGGATTGTAGCCAGAAATATTACGCCGATTTCCTTGGATTCCGACTGATGAAAAATTATTCACCTTAAAAGACATACATAATTGTCGAAAATATCCTGGTAAGATACGAGTATTTCTTAAAAATAATAAGTTCATGCAAAATTCATAATAAGTACTTGGCAATTGTCTAGCTAAAATGAAGCTTACTTGACTAATCGACAGAACACAGAAAGCTAGCGTGTTTGTTCTATGCCATGCCACTTTCCACCTATGTAGGGTCGTTCCTGTGTTTTAACAAAAATTATACATGTGCATATGCTGTGAGCTTTCAAGTACACGCACATTATACACAACATGTAGATAGTATGCTTACTCAGCTCAGACAACACTAACGTTAAAAAATTCAGTTTAAACAAAAACTTGAGAAAATAGTATTTTTTTTCAATTTCATATTAGTAATTTATTATACGAGTTTTATAAGACTCTATTTTATCGCACGCGTTTTTTGGTGCACGAGGAACGCAGCGAGGAGTGCTATAAAGCAAACAAGTGCGACAAAATGGCTTATAAAACGAGTGTAATACAATATTTTTTCTATCTTGCCCTTATTTTAAATTTTAAATTTAAAAAAAAGTTCAAAACACAATGCTAGGAAAATTATATTTGGCAAATATAAAGGATTGGTGACACTGGTAACTAGGCGAACAATTGCAAGTTTTGAATTCAAAGTGTCGTGAAGTGCAGTGATCACGTAGGAACTACTCACTGTGAGTTGCTACCAACATTAAAAATTTATGAAAATGTTCCTGAAACCGGTATCGCAAAGAACTCCTTTTCGAAACCCGTTTGAGTGTTATACTGACTGTTGACCGTGTTAAAGGTGCAAAGTAGAAAAAAATTTATAAACGCTGTTCAAAAATCAAAAAACCATTGTGGTGCAAATAACACACATTGTTCATGACATTTCCTATTACTTATCACAGTGACAGATAAGTCATTTGCACCACAATGGTTTTTTGACCTTTATGTACCTTTATTTTAACAAAAATAAATACGCATAGATTATAGTTATACAGAGCGCCCAGAAATGTGGTAGCAAGTTTTTCGATTGGTTCCGCAAGATGACACTTTTTTACAGAGACCTTTTTTATGCATGGCAACGCCGCTATCTAAATTGAGATAAATAAATGTCAAGAATTGTCAAACGTAAAACATTCAAATTTAAATTTTATTGAAAATGTTCAAATTGACCACCATTATGCTCAATGCATAACTGAACCCTTCGAGCAACATCTCGACATTTTATTGCACAAATCGGGGGTAAAAATTGTTATATATTCTTTTGAAAAAATTCAAAAATTGAATGTTGCAAGATTGAACAAATTTGGCTTTTCGAAAGTGCCATCTTGTGACACTTTGTGTAAAAGTTGCTACCACATTTCTGGGCGCACTGTATTTATTTTGTATAAACAACATTAGCTTCTAATTTATCTCAGAATTTTCCTCAATTGTTAATCATATTGGGTGATTCAAAATGATTGTGGATAAGTATGGCAACTATGTACGAAAATTTATGTGACAACTGTGTGGGTAGGATAGAATTGACATTTCTGTGACAATTCATAATCGCGCAATTTTAAAAATTGTCAATTTAATGTGCCATGTTATAAAAAAAGTCAAATGTACGCATATGAAATGTCATACAGATGTCAACTCTCCCCTTCCACACAATTGCCACATAAATTTTTGTACATAGTTGCCATACTTATCCACAATCATTTTGAATCACTCAATAGATTGTTTGTTTACTTTAAAAACACATTTGATGTGTATACAAGTAAGGAATAGTTATTTATTTTACGAGTTCGTGTGTAAATTGGGCTTTTTTTGGTACGAGTGAAACGAGTTGAATACAACGTTTTTTTGTTCGACGACCCTAAAGGTTCCAAATCGCTTAAAATCTTTAAAATTAACTTGACGTTTCGTTTTGACAAGTTGTCACATTTAGCAAAATCCTTTCACATAGGAGAAAATTCTCAAATTCTGACAGTGTCGAACAAAAATAGATATTTATGCATTAAGGGAGATATGAACATGATTTTTCCCTGAGGTTGACGTGGTTATAATCCGAGGGCCTTTGGCCCGAGGAATTATAAGTCAACCGAGGGGAAAAACATGAATATCTCCCGTGGTGCATACAATATTTTATTTTTTAGCCTCTGTACTTAAAAGTTAAAATTTTATTAAAAATATTTAGCAGGGAAGATTGCGTGAATATGTGGTTGCTATAGTTTCGTTCTCATTAGTTTGTTGTGAACAATGTGGAGGGCGAAAAAATTTGACAAACCCCAAGGGAGATATGAGTTGTTTTTCACAATCTGTATCTATGACGAAAAGAAACAATATCGTGTTACTAAAAAATAAAATTTGTTTCATTTAGGGCCGGTTGCACCAACGCCAATTAAAGTTAACTGTGGGTTAAAATGCTTCGTTACTTTAGTTACCTATTGTTATAACAATGTTTTCGTATATTTTAATCTGTAGTTAAATTTAACTCACGTTGGTGCAACCGGCGCTTAGTCGATTTTTTTTAAATATTAATTTCATACATTTATTTTATTTGCCAAATCTCTCACCTATTTCATTTATAAACAAACTAATATTCATTACATAATTAGATAAATTCTCAGTAGACATCTCAAATTATCTAACTAATGACAATAATGAAGTAAAAAATATCAAAATGCGACCGGCCCAGGAGTTTCATTTTGGGAAGACCCCGAAAGAGTGATCTTTGATTAAAAAAAAAAAAACGTTTATTTGCAGTAAAACAAAATTTTGTAGTTTATCTCGGGGTTCATTTTCAATAGGTACTGTGGATATTTTTACATGGGCACATTAGGCTGAAACCTAAAACAGCAAATTTTTAACAAAGAAATCTAATACCTTCTATGTTTCAAAAAGTACATTATTATTATACAGTCTGTGCATTCTCAAACTCGAACATAGGCAATTAACATTGTATTGAACGTTTTTGCTGATTCCTGCTCGCCAATTGAACTTACAGGTAAGGTAATGGTTCAATTCCGACCCAGGGTGAAATAAAAAAAAAAAAGGCTATATTCTGTCTCGTGATTCGGAAGTCACGTTAAGCCATTGGTCCCGGTCTATTGAGTTGGTTATCATGCCCCTCATAGATTTGTAAACCAGTCCTAGACTGTGTAACAACATTAGATTAAAGGTGCTATTTTTATTTTAAAATTCTAATTTAAAACTTGGCGATTTTTAAATATGACATGCCACGATTTTCAAATTGGACAGCATTTGTCAAAAAATTTAGTAATTTGTTGGGTTAAGTCAGCGAATTTTGGTAAATTACTGTCAAAATTATTTACCGAAAAATGAATAGTTACTCCATACAGATTAAGACAAATTTCTCTTGAATTACCTAAGTTTATGTAAATCGCGGATACTGAATATCCTCAGGAAGTACAAATATCATCCCTACAAGACAGTGTCATCAACAGATTTTTGCTGTTGATGAAGAAAGTAAGAGTAAGAGTGAAACCTGTTAAATACAGGAGCGTGCTAATGATCGTCGCTTTCTGTCGACAATTTGCTTCACAGACGAATCTACTTTTACACTAAATAACGAACCAAATGTTCAAAACACGATGATATTGGGCTCAAGAAAACCCTCGAGTAAATATTCCTACTAGAACTCGGTATCCTCAAAATAGTTATTTACGAACCAAGTGCGGGAAGATGTCTTCACGCAAGTGGTTCGTAGAATATTTTTTGTACGAAAATTAAATTAAAATTTTTTGTTTTAATACATTAAACATAAACGAACATAAAACCAAGTAGGCAGTGATCTTTGGTTATTGGAAACAATTGCTTCACTTGATATTTCAATTTTTGCAAGAATTTGTAAATTTTGTAGGAACAATTTTCAACGATTATAAATCTTTCCGTAATTTTTTAATGGAGGAAAACGCAGGGTTGTATTTTATGAACTAAATTTTATTATTATAAAGACAGATTTTTTTTTGAATGCCTCAAAGGGCCAGTGTTTTTTGCAATTTTTACATTCGAGTCGACCGGGAAGCACTCGTTTCGGAGCGAGCGTTGGATGTTGGAAGCGTTGCTTTCAAGGCTATGAGTACAAAAAATTCATATCTGGGCTGGGATTTTTAATAACATTTGAAATAAAGGGAAATTTAAATTCAGCAAATTATTTAGATTTATTATTAACTAAGGTATAAACCATTCACGATTATTTCAAATTCGGACTATCTATGAAAATCTGCCATTTTAGTTGGCAGTATTGTGATTTGTCTTAATAAATCTATTTTAGGTTATAATTCAACCGAACACTGCTCCCAAGTTGTTACATTTTTTAAATAATTGAACGCATTAGGAACAATAATCGTAAAATTGTAATTGAAATGAAACATACATATTTGTAGGGCAGTTCTGGGTAAATTCTTATTAACTAAATTAATGACGGAATTGACAACAATGCGAATATTTAAAAACGAAACGTCATATGACAGGACCTGACGCCAATCTAACAAAAAAATATCGCGGCCTCCTGCGTGTTTAAAATAATCGTGAACGGCATATAGGAACTGCATTGTAATTTTTTCAAAGAATTTATAATAAAAACTGCTTAAAATGTTAATTACTTTAATATCTTAATTTAATTCTTTAATGTATCGAAATAATGGCATAATATCTATAAACTGAATGCAATGTTAATTGCCTATGTTCGACTTTGAGAGTGGACACCCGGTATAAATATAAAAAATTTAGTTAAAAATATAATAAAAGTAAAATTTTATTAATTTTATTCTCCTATAAAATGTGTTTTTGTTATTATAACCTTATTACTTATTAGTTATTAGGAGATCTCATAAGAATATTATTTTTCTTTTCTTGTCATAAACCTATTTCTTGTTAAAAGTTAAATGAGGAAGCTTAAGTCAAAACCATGTTTGTGTTTCACGCGATTCAAATTAACAGAGCTTAACTAAATGGTAATTGTTCATATAATGAAACAGAGAATTAGCAATTGAGATTGTTTTATAATGACCAGTCGGATTCGATAAAAACATGAACATAATTTACAATGAACCGTTAATTGTGCAATTATTCGTTAATTAAAGAGTTAAAAAAGAAAACTGTATCAATTAAGAGGCATTAAGACGTATGCACATGAAATTTAGGGAGTATAGCTCTTCGCTTTCTATGTACATGTACTCAGTTTGAATTTTCATTTTCTCTCTTCCTTTACAGTACGTCTTTTAAACAAATGAGTAACGTATAAAAATAATCATTACTTAACTAGTAATAACAAGGTAACTAGTTATAATGACCCTAAAACAACCGACTCTTTGACTAACAAAAATTGAATCTTTAAACATATTAGTTAGCCAGTTAGTCCATGCATTCGAGAGCACGTACATACATATAGGCGTTAGGAACACAAGAATAATGTGTGTAAATAAATAAATAAATAAATACTTAAATGTATGTAAAATACATATTCACGAAGTAGTGCCTGTTTTTCGTTAAAAGTAATTTTTAATAAAATTTTGCTTGTCTAACTCCCTCAATAATAAACTAATCTAAATGAAAGTAAAACCTGCACCGTTCACGAGACCCAATATCAAACAATACATCTTGAATACCTATAAAGTTCTACCCTCGGTGCATTGTTCCCTATATGCAGTTATGGTAGGAGAATGCGAGGGCCGCTGGACCCGTGACAGAAAGGGTGTAATTTATATGCCGAGGGCCACGTCTCCCCTGCCCGCCACCATCAATCATTGTGGAGCTGCAGTGGGTGCTTCAAGGGAGGGTACAAAACACCCCACATATGCAAGTGCAATACCTAGTAGGTAGTCTTCACCTAGGGTTATTATGTGTTGATTAACTAGGTGTTTTATATACCTGTTCTCAATTTATTTCACTTAACCCTTTGTATACAATTTCTATATGATCTACTACTTATCTACTAAGGGGGATATTCACGAAACTTTGCAAATTTGCAAATCGTTAACGAAACGGCTAATACAATGCTTCAACAATGTCGGTTGTCATGGTTTTGAATTTGCAACGCCTTATCGAGCCTTACCGAGTTTCGTGAATGACCCCCTTACCTGATAACGTTTTAAGCTATACAAGAAACTCATTTTTTTATTTGGATATTGAATTCTATTCAGAAAATGACTTGTAAAAAATGTATAGTATCATTTTACAAGAAAAGGGCAGTTTATTTAAGAAATAATCTAGCTTTGATCTATTGCAGTGTCCAATTTTTCCAATTTTCTAACAAAATGTTCTATGCGATTACTTCAATTACTGGAGTGGTTCTTGAAAGAAATTAACAAAAAGTAATTTTTATTAAAAAATAAAACTATGTAGAAAAATGGTCTCATGACTCATCAATCAAGTTGAATGCAGAGATCTTGTTTCTCTGAATTAACACTTACATTAACTTACTTGTTTTACGACAAAACTGTAAAAATTCGGATGAAGATTTAGATGACGTTATTTTATTTTCCCAGATTTTTTTAAATTCATGTACATACAAATACTATAGATAATACAAGTTTTTTTTTAAATGCTAGTACAAAAAAAAACTGGGTCAGCTGGAGATTCTAGAGTCCAGAAAACCATTTTTTTAAATCTAAAACGGTAGGGATAAACTAACCTTGTCCATGCACATTTTACGCTACAGACACAACAATAGTAAACAATAAGTTAAAAACCATAGCAACCCGACAATGCTATAAACAAAAATACAATAACAATTACGTTTTTAATAAAAATAAAAATAAAATAAAATAATAAAAATAAATACAAATACAACCTCAATTACGTTTTTAATTACCCTTAATTCAGTAGCGTACTGACAATTTTAATCAAAATTTAATTTATTTTTAGCTTGAAAACGAAAAGATTTTTATTAGATCATTTTTGTGTGTGTGAGTTCTACTCATCGTCACCTATTACCAGTCTTTTTTGTATTAGCATTTAAAAAACTCCCTGTATAATAATAATAAGATCATTGGAAACTTAAATCAGTCATACAGTAATGCTAATCACGAATTGGCAGGTCGGAGTTGCTTATTTTCATACAACAATGACATTGTTGGTTTTTAGCCGACTCACCCGAGATTTATCACTCGGATGAGTGGTCATATATGGAAATCACCGGAAATGAGACAATTGAATGACGTTTATACCCGGAAGTTATCGAAATAGAAGATCTCATCATACAGTTGCGCGGAAAATATTTTTCAATCATTTAATGAGGCCAGAGTTTTTGTACTGTTTAACGAATTAATTATTTCCTCGAGAAATATGTACAACACAGGGTAAATCTTTATGAGTTAACTACATAATTATTTTTAAATAATGTTAATAAGTTGAGGTTATTTAAGCCATATTTGCACTTAACTATAAACTCTGATTACTTTCTAGCTGCGTGCTTCAATTTGTAGTTCTTAACAATTTTAATATTGGAGAAACTTTCGTCAAAAAAAAAACTGAAAAATGAAAAATGAAAGGTTCTCATTAAACTGCTTTTAAACTGTCAAACAAACAAGTAGTGTGTTATTTTTGCTGAAAATTTAAAAAATTATAGGTTTTAAGATACAAAGCAGTTACCATGAAACAGAAACAATAAACTTAATTACATATAATTTGATCTGTGTTACTTCTTTCAGTTCTACCTGCTCATTGAAATCACATAAATGTATAAAAAAAAAGAAACCTAGACCTTCGTCATTATAGGTTATAACAGGTATTTTTGGCGAATAAATTGCTTCGGTCATAATAACAAACTCTTCGAGGGTTGAAATATTCCGAACGAAATAATTTTTTGCAGTCGCTTTATAATAAGTACGGTAATTTATAAAATATATACATTTCTGTTGTCATATCTGTATAATACATAACTGATGAAACTCGATTCTTAAAGTGCTCACATTTCAAAACATAATGATCACATCTCTCGCAGATTCTTGGAGACCAATTTACCCAATGATTAAGTCATGCTGAATAAGAAAAACACAATGGACCATTTATGTGCATGCATAACTAAAATGCATTAAACAACGTTTAATTAACTGAGATACTATACAAATATGGAAATATGCAAGCCTTGAGTAATTTATAAAAACTGTATTAAACGTTTAAGCATCAATTTCAGATGACAGGATTCTTTGTATTTTATTTCCTACTTATGTTTCTGAAAAGAACATCTTAAAATGTACCACTAGTGGTATCAGCAAATAAATTATAAATAAATATTTTATTGCTTAATGTGTATGACCAGTGTTTAGACATACTCGTACATACATTATTTTAATGTAAGTTTCAGGAATAGTTGCACAGGAAAATTAAAAAAAAAAGCTTCTAACCCTAAGTGCTTATTCACAATGGACATAAGCTTGACATAAGGCATAAGAAAAAGAAATTCATGATACATGCAGTGGATATACTATTAATTTTTACGTAACTTATGAGAAGTCACCTCAGTGAACATTATTGTTGTGTGCAAAAAGGCATGAAGAATCATATGCGAGTTATATGGACACATAAATTATTTTCCAATTGCCCAAATTTACAAAGTATTCTTAGGTATCTCTTATGTATTTCTTATGTTTTATGTCCGTTGTGAATAAGCACTAACAATGGGCGGTTAGGTAAGTGTTAATTGCGTCATCTCCGTGTATTTTCCCAGATGTTGTTTAAGAAAAAAAACATTATTAAAGTAGGTACAAAAATGTTTATTTACTACATATAACAAAATTTATTCTTAAAATACATATACGAGTATGTTCAATAATTTTAAAAATCGTTGAGAAAACTGTAAGGCTCATACCAGTCAGAAGCGATTAATGTTAATGAAACTGCATAAAGGTGAAAAATGTGGTACATTTGTAGAAACAGTCCTCCTTACGTAACTCAAAAGTTTATGTCTAATTTATAGAATATACATTAATGAAAATGTTTATTTAACCTTTTTATATTAAAAAAAATATTCTATTTTTTCCCATTTTTCTGCTTCCGTTTTTACAATTGCAATGACCTGCAATTTTAATTTTTATTCACTTAAACGTCTCCTAATTATGAGACTTTTGCAAGTAAGTATCAACACATCGACAGCATATTACATACCTATATGTTAGCAATGATATAGAAAAGCAATTCTACATTACTTGATTCATGAAATTTAATAGAAAATTTGTTTCACAGTCTAGGACTGGTTTACAAATCAATGGAGGGCATGATGACCAACTCAATAGATCGGGACCAATGGCTTAACGTAACTTCCGAATCACGAGATAGAATATAGCCCTTTTTTTTTCGCTCTGGGTCGGAATCGAACCCGCGACCCTCACGTCCCTGAGCCGAAACGGACTCCCTTAGGCTATATTCTACTTAAACCTTCTAACTATATAGGTGGTCCCGATATAACCTGCCAGAAGAAATCCAGTAATAGGTGACTATGAGTTGAACTCATACACAGTAAATGTGGTAATTGTTCACTTTAACTACTTCTGGAATTTTCGCGTTCTTTCTGGCTAGACAGCCTCAGGACGTCCTCCTAGATCGTTTCCCACCATTCAAACCTTGTGCAAATGCCTTTTTTTGCTCTCCTGTTGTGTTTCAAGGTCGTGTCAAGGTCGCGCCAATGTCTTAGTATAACTAAAGGGTAAGGAAAATTCATTTGCACAAGGTTTTAGTGGTGGAAAACTATGTAGGGGGACGCCCTGAGGCTGTCTAGCCAGAAAAAACGCGAAAATTCCAGAAGTAGTTAAAGTGAACAATGACCGAAAATGTTTCTAATAAAAGTCTTTTTGTTTTCGAGATAAAAATAATTGAAAATTTGATCAAAATTTGCTGTACGATAATGAGTTAATCGGCTTTAGAAACGTAACTCTGGTTGCTTGGCTGCAATTTCTTTAGCAACGGTACCTGTAACACCTATGACATTTGTCAAGTTCAATTTTAAATTTGCAAATCCTACAAAAAGTTATGAAGTTCACAAAAGAAGAATACGCCAATTTGCATTTACTTTATGGCGAAGTGCGTGGTAATTCAAGAGCGGCAAGGCGACTACGAGCGTTTTCGTTTTCCTGAAGAAGTCCTTCCGTTCCGTTGTACTTTTGTGGAGCTACATCTGCGTTTATGTGAGGCTGGTTCTGACTAGTTCCAATACGGAGACGTATCTGATCCTAGATTTAACCCCTTTGGATTTTAATTTTTGGGGCCACACGAAAGATTTGGTGTAGGAAGTTGAAATAAATACGGAAAACCAGCTCCGGGAACGCATAAGCAGATGCTGCGAACCAGATTAGTAATAACCCAGAAGTGTTTATGAAAATTGGCACCTAAAATGTGTATAAATGCCAAGGAAAGGCCCTTAGGGCAGGTTTCACCAACGCCAGTTAAAGCTAACTGTAAGTTAAAATGGTTCGTTACTTTAGTTACCTATTGTTATAACAATGTTTTCGTATATTTTAACCTACAATTAACTTTAACTGGCGTTGGTAAAACCGGCCCATAGAACATTTATTATAAAATAATTTTTCTAATCTAGCGTACAGTTGATTTCAAAATTATCGAGTACACCTCAAAAATCAAGAAGTCGATTTGTTACAGTTTTTTTCACATGTAAAGATGCCTTTTTGAAATTTGAGCATCATATTTTTGATATAGGTTAGGTAGGTAAGTTTGACAACATAAATGTCGCTGATATTTTAGACTTTTAGAGCACCATAATATTGTCTGTTCTATCCTCTGCACGGTGCTCTTCGCGATATTATTATACTGGGCTACCCACCGTATCGACCACCCTTCTTCTAGGTAATTTGAAAAGAATGAGCACTTTCGCGTTTTCGGTTAGATTAGGCATTTTGTTTGTCAAAATTGACATTGATCATTGACAAAAAATGTAAGTGCATTTCACACTGTAGAAAATTAGGTATACTCTATAATTTTGAAATTAACTGTAGGTACAGTTACCTTTTATTAATTATTATTCTTAGTTAAAGTTGAAAGTACGAGTATGTAAAATATAAATAATTTATTCAATCCATTATTTTGGCTGTTTAACCACAATTAAGACGATACTCTTATTACACAGTTCTTCCACAATTTTGCACACACTAGCTCTACAGTTGGTTGCAAAAAAATCGGGGAACGACAATGTGCCTAATGTAAATTTGATTTTGTCCGTTTGTCAATTAATTGTCTACTTGACACGACCTATCAAATAATTTTAAAAAATGTCATTGAATTTTGACGTTAATTCTAACCTATCTCTCGTAAGAAGGTTTCGTTTCACACTATAGAAAAATTGTAAAAATGTGTCAATTTTATTCTGACAGTTCCCGTTTTTTTTTGCAACCAGCTGTACATTTATTTACACTTTGAGGTACATCACTTTATTTATTATTCATTTATCTCAGGCTACAAAATCGGCTTTTGTACCTAAATAACCTGTTGAATTAACGCACACAGCGTACAGCGTTTTCAATAAATGTCATTAATTTGATTCAGTTTGTCAGATTTGTCACAAACGATTCAGATATGTTGCTTAGATACTGTCATCCTTACAAACACCAACAATTAATTCCTACTAAAGTCCATTCAAAAATTTAAAAAAACCACCAACGTCGCATTTTCCTCGATAATTTACTATCGGCAACGCTGTTTAGTGTAAAATTTGGTGACAATTGTAATTTTGAGGTTAAGTGTTTATTAAATGTCTTGTTTTTTTGGGCATGTTTAAGTAAAAATAATAAGAATCAATAAATAAATGAAACGTGCTGCTAAGAAAATAATATGAACGAAATTCAAAGCAATTGAATTTTATTTTGAATCAAATAAATGTCATAATTTAGAGTTACCAACATAGTATGAAAAAATATCTACCTAGGGTTTTTAAATTTCACCAACCCAAAGCAACAGGTGGTGGTTTTTTGATTTTTGAATGGACTTTAGGTATAGTCCAATTTTTACCATTTTGAGGTGATGTCACGATTTCCTTCGTCGCTTTCTCTTTATTGAAACAACAGAAACAGAAAAAAACAAAAAAAAAGGCACGTTTATTTATTGATGGTCACTTTGAGGTTATTTTATGCTCTTGTCAATTTGACAATTTTTAATTTCTTTCACTAATTACCTACCTGACCTAACCTTTCGAAGCAATTGTCAACAAATTTGAAACATTATCGTTATTTATGATCAATTCAAATTTGTTTCTGATCCTAGCTAAACATACGTGAAGTTACTAGATAATGACGTCATCGCAAAAGGGTAAAAATTGGATTTACGTATTTTTGTGGTCAGCAGCGTCGAATGGGTGTGGATAGAGGTTAATTTATCCCCATTATTTTGGACCTAATAAAAAGAGGTTTTCCGGACTTGTTAGATCCTTTTAATGGCCCAGAATTTTTTTGGTAGGTTAAAGGTTATATCGGGACCACCTGTATAATGTAATTTAGTTTTTTATAATTTAACTAACTGAATAAATTAAATAATGAAAAAGTGCATTACTAAATTAAACAGTAGAAACGACTTGCTCGAAAATATTAAGTTTATGAAAGAGTTATGTGTAGAATTTGCATTGTGTGTTCTTTGCTCAAACACGATATTCCGATATGAAGTGAACACCGGAACCAGATGCTCGTCTATTCCGGTGCTGCTGCCTATCACCAACGTTTTCTTTACACAGGTGTTCATTAAAATAAGGACATTCACATGTTGAAGAGAATTGCAGACATTTCTGATTATATTAATGTTCAGCTAGATTTGAATGTTTTATATTTTTTAGTTACAAATATAAAATAATGTTGTTTTGCTTAACGCAATCATTATAATTAATAATTAAAAAATTTGTCTAAAACTACCTATACAGGGTGTCTCAGCTAAGACTTTCGAGCCTAATAACTCAGTTATTTTCCAACGGATTTTTGTGAAATTTAAAATGCAGATATTTTAGACGGTGAACAATAAAATCCCATTAATGCAATCACCCAAGTCTTAAAAACGTAATTTTTACATGCCTTTTTAAAATGTTGAATCAATTAAGATTTACATAAAAAATGCTGTAGGGAAAAACTCGTCCTTGAAAGACGTCTGGTTTGCAAGAAAAAAGCAAAAAACTGTTAAACGTGGCTGCAAATGCAAAAACGTAGACGCATATAAAACAAACGCGCAATTTTGCAGAATTTTGGTCATCCCTTTTCGCAGAAGCGCAGGTGACATATTTGACGTTTATCTTGCTAACCTTACAAACACTTACAAAGTTTCAAAGTTAAAGACAACATTTGGACGTAATTTATTATACTGGATGATTTAATTTTTCCATAAAGGACTAAAACACGATCGGGATATTTTAGCAAGGTAATTTAGTTCACGTACGCTTCCTGTGTCTTCAAATAAATTGACCACTCTCCTTACATTTTGTAAAGCTTACATTTGGATAGTGTTCCACGAGAAGACGAACTCTGTCATTGAAGTTCTTACGACACCCTCCATAGGCATTTTTTTTTCTTTTTCAACAATATTGAAATTTCTGCCGCTGTAGTCTATTTTTAGAGTATTTTCAATAAATTTTCACAATTTGACGTTTCTAATAAAGCGCGCCCAATTTTGACAGACTTTAAAAGGTGTACAAAATGTTGCTTGACAATTAATCACCAATTTTTTCAAAGGGTAACTGCTCAAATACCTTCAAATTTTACATTAAATTTTTTAATTAATAATAATTTAGTTTGTTCATTTGGTGTAATTACAAAGTGAATAAACTAAATCATAAGCTGCCGAGTGAACTGTTTAAAAAATATTATACATATTTGTAATTGCATATACAGGGTTGCGATCGTGTATGGAATCGGCTCCGTCCTGCTAAAATGGTTTACTAGAACCCTGAAATTTTAAACGCACTTAGGACTCACAACTTGATTTTTTTTAAATTGGAACATGGGTTAAATGAGACATCATTAAAAAGCTTATTTTTTTTAGAATCAAATGATGTAATAGGTTTAATGATTTGTTCGACAGAATCTTAGAAAAAAATTAAAATTTAATTAAAACAAAATGGAAACACGTAAATGAAGCAGTATTTAAAATCCGTCAAAAATTATAGAAAACCAAACCTATGACAGTAGAGAATGTCGCAATTCGATTATTTCAACCAGATGTTTCAATGAGAAATGAAATAATCGAAATGATTGAGAATATTAAAATTTTGTAAATAAGAGGAGTACCTATAGTTGGGTACTATGGCGGCCACAAAATTTTGGCCGTCACTTTCTTGACATTCAAGAAAAGTGTAAATAAACCTTTAGCAATCGTAACCCTACTTTCGATTCTTGTCATTTTGACAATCAATTTAAACTGTTTGGAGCTCAGATATTCCAAAAATCCGACATGAATGAACAAAATTAGAGCAATCGTACATAGATAACCTGAGGTAAACGTTCTGTGTATAGAAATGACAAAATAATTTTGAGTTTTGAAATTTACCACCCAAAAAATAACGTTCATAATCAAGACGGTAATCATGATGACAATAAAGTACGGATTACAATTTTTTTTTTGAATTGACAGACAATGACGGCCAAAATTTTTTGGCCGGCATAGTACGTAAGTTTGATATTTGAAACTTTATCATTCAATTAGGTATACATACAGCAATTGTTTTCTAAGTTTTGTGCTCTTAAAATTTGGTATCATTTCACACACCTTGCAATAAATGCTTTCGGTGAAACTAAAATGACAAAACTAAACGAAGAAACGAGAATTGAATAAAATGTTTCAATCAATAAATATTGTTGAAATAACAATAGGTGTTTCAAATGAAAAAAAATTCCTACGATTGTATCGAAGAAATCATCAAACCTATTATTATACCGGCCAAAAAATTTTGGCCGTCATTGTCTGTCAATTCAAAAAAAAAAAAATTGTAATCCGTACTTTATTGTCATCATGATTACCGTCTTGATTATATGAACCTTATTTTTTGGGTGGTACAATGAGGGACATGGAATCCTGGGCAGTCTGCTATCGTCAGTTCAAAAAGTGTCAATGTAAATGCACCTTTACTGTCATTATGATTGATATTTTCAAAAAAACTGTCAAATTAACTTAAGCTTAGTTATGAGTAGCTAAGGTAGGTATGGTTTAGAAATTTTGACAACTGAATGACACATCTGCCCAGTTTTCCGTGTCCCCAATAGTAAATTTCAAAACTCAAAATTATTTTGTCATTTCTACTACACAGAACGTTTACCTCAGGTTATCTGTACATACGATTGCTCTAATTTTGCTTATTCATGTCGGATTTTTGGAATATCTGAGCTTCAAACAGTTTAAATTGATTGTCGAAATGACAAGAATTGAAAGTGGCGTTACGATTCCTAAATGTTTATTTACACTTTACTTGAATGTCTAGAAAGTGAGGGCCAAAATTGTTTGACTGCCATAGTACTATTGGGGACACGGAAAACTGGGCAGATGTGTCATTCAGTTGTCAAAATTTCTAAACCATACCTTAGCTACTCATAACCAAGCTTAAGTTAATTTGACAGTTTTTTTGAAAATATCAATCATAATGACGGTAAAGGTGCATTTACATTGACACTTTTTGAAATGACAATAACAGACTCATTGTACATATATCATTTAATTCTAAAAAAAATAAGCTTTTTAAGGATGCCCCATTTAACCCATGTTCCCATTTAAACAAAATCAAGTTGGCTTTGTATTTTGAAAACTTATGGATAAAAAAATATTTTAAAACATTTGAAAAGCACCTTTCAATGAGTCCTAAAGTCTATTAAAAATTTCAGGGTTCTAGCCATTTTAGCAGGACGGAGCCGGGTTCCATACATAATTGCAACCCTGTTATTAGTACTCGTATCAACGATATTCACGAAAGAACAAAGATTTTTGGCGAAAATCCTCGGACAAATCTATCCAAATGTGTAAAAAAAATTGGAACTTACACTTACCATTAAAAAAAAAAACGCTGTCATTGAGTAGAAACGGAAAGGTTTCTTTTAAAAAATGTTAGATCGACCTGTCCCAGTTTTTTTCGAAACGGGAAAGAAATTACATATTTCAATTATTTCAAACTTTAGGCACTAACTGTATCCACTAGTGAAGGCTTTTTTAAATAAGTCGATTTAAACAGTCGCCTTACGCAAAGTAGAATATCAATAAATTTTAGCATAAATAAAAATATGTATTTCATTAAACTGAATTCTCAAAATGAGCTCCACCAATTTTCTGGCAGAGAGTGGAACGGTATTCACATTTACGCCCTTAAATCGTGGTTTATTTTAATTGATGTTGATATTTTAACACAGTTCTTCAAACTAAAATGTTAAATAGGTAATTATGCTCACTCACTAATCAAAAATTTTCAAAGCAGTCGTTACAAAAAAAAAAATGAAAATTGCTTTCACGTGTAATAATTAGAATAATTAGTCCTGCAAGCAATTCAATTTTGTTGTCTCGGAAGTCGAATTTGAATTTATGACATTGCGAGACATCTATTGGAGAAGGTCTCAATGTTTCTGTAGCATGATTAAAACCTATTGATAGCGGAACACCTCATTTAAATAACAGTAATAGAAGATTACGGCATCCGTATTTAGTGTTTTGACAACTTAGTACGAATCAACTGGAAGGTCAAGGTTTGATAACGTCGTTTAATTCTGTAGATTTAATCAAAAAATTTACTATTCCATGCACATTTTAATGTTTATAGCTATTCCAGTTCGATGCCGCTATTGTCATTCTGCGTGATATTATAAAATGACATAAAATTTTTACACATTTAAAAAGAAATTAAAAAATAAACTAATGTGATTGTTAATGCTTTTTATTTATTTTTTAAATAAATAACAGGTACGTAACAAATATATAAATAAATTTGTCACAAAAAAAAATCACCCATTATTATCACAACTTAATATATAATAATTGTAATATATTATTATTTATCACGATCAACATGATTCTCTAAACTTAAAGATTTTTTCCACAAAATGCATATAAACTTCAAAATATTAACACAATAATAATGCAAAAAATAACACAACTTTCGTTAAAAACAAATTATTAAATTATGCATTAATAATAATTACAATAAAATAAAAAATTCTTAGCAGATTAATAAAGCAACGAAAGATGTGTAAAGAAACAAAAAAAATTGTTAAAGGCACAATTCTTAATTATTGCACTTCTTCTACAGTCTTTTCTTTATCAGATTCGCTCTTTTCTAAGCCAGATGACTTAGTAGACTCTATGGGATTGTCTGACGACATATTTGGGCTACTTGTCGACTCAGAATTTCTATCTTTATTAAATGATTTTCTTGTACCTCGTGGTTTCCTATTATTGTTTTGAAAATATCTTGGCTTGGGTTGTATTGGCTTTTTGTCTGGATCAAAGAAACAGTCCAAAATATCTAGCAGTTCATTGAGTTCAGTATCTTTTGCATTCGCAACCTGTAATTATAAAATTAATGTAAATTCAATGTTCAAGTATTTTGTCATGTCTTACTTCATTTTTTAGAACTTTGTCTAAACCTTCTTTGGCACCAGACTCGTACGCTTCTTTAAGTTTCTCGTAGTTTATGTTATTTTCAGCGAGCAGTCTACGTAAGTGACTCGCGTGTTGTCTTTCTGATCGACTAGCCCGCAATAAGGCACCAAAGACTGGGCGAAAAGTATTTTGTCTTTCCAGCAGAACCTAATGAGAATAAAAGGTTATTATTCACAAATATAAAATAACTACTTTTTTACTTTAAAATAAAAAATAAACTGTTCTACATTAGGAAACAGGTAATATTATATATTTTTTAAACTTCGCAACCTATCAAATTCGAAGTTATAAAATAATTTGTTGGGACATCTATAATAATTTACATTTGAATTGCAAGTGTAGTTGTTTTTGCATACATTTTGTAATCGAAAATTCGATATTTCACAAACATTATCAGCTGTCACCGTCCAAAAAAAGACAAAAAAAGAGCTTCCTATTATCTCCAATAAAGCACGATAAAAAATTGCCGAATAAAAAAAAGTTCATAATTAAGAGGGAGATTCACAAAACTTTGCAAATTTGCAAATCGTTAACGAAACAGCAAATACAATTCTTCAACAATGTCGGTTGTCATGGTTTTGAATTTGCAACGCCTTATCGAGCCTTACCGAGTTTCGTGAATGACCCCCTAAGTTATTAAAAAAAACTTTTCCAACAAATACTGTTCAATGTGTAGTCCAAGAAAACAAGTTTTTGAACTTCAACTAAAAAAGTAAAAAACAAGCACAAATGGAATCCTGTAGAAAAAAGACAAAGGTCAAAGTTGCACATAAAAAATTGTTAATAAATCAAAAATAGGAATAACATTTTAATTCCTGATCCTTTTTTGCAATATAATTGTTATTTTGTTTAGGTGAAATGCAAATTCATATCAAAGTCTAAACATTTAAATGCTTACATAAGAAAGGATTTTATTTTATTTTTGAAAAAAAGAGATACTGTGTTAGAGATACACTTTCAAGGTAATTAAAAAGAACTTGAATATATAACATTTTTCATGTTACCTTTAACTAAAAAAACTAACATAACAGTGAGTCCTACTATAAAAATGTAATCTTTCACAAAATGAATCACAAAATAGCATTATTATTAACACAGATAAAAAGAAAAACTTACCTTAAACTGGGCAATTTCTTCTTCTTCTGCAGAAATCGGATTAGTGAATGGACACACAAAATCAATAACCTCAGGTTCTGTTCCAGTACTATCTTTTTTTTCATCTAATTCCTGGCGTTCCCCTTGAGCCAAATGAGCCGCAATTTGGTAAGATACTCGAGCTCGGTCAACTGCACTACTAAAATCTTCATCTTCTCGATTCAACAATACTTTTGACATAACTCGTAAACTGAAGGATTTGGTTGTTTTCGCACATTTCGCTTGAGCTATGTTAAATCCATTTGCAAAACCTTTAACAATTTTGTTAAAACGGTCGAGAAGGCTATATCGTCTTAACACTTCAAGTAACATCCCCGGGGAAGCCTTTCTTATTTCATGATATATTAAAATGATACCATCAGAAGCATCCCCTTGAATCTTTTCTAACCACGTTAGAAAGTCAGTTAAGGCGGAAATGTCACTTTTAGTCTTGACAAATTTATTTGATCTCATATCCTTCAGCATTCGGTATCTACCAGTGTTGACTACTCGGATGCTATGTTTGCGCCTGTACGAAGGATTTAAATCGGCGAAAGGCATTATGTACTGAGAGAATTGACTTTTGGGAGTGTAGGCTGCAATTTGGCAAATCTCATCGATGAGGCGACGACCTGTGGTGTCAACTCCCCATCCAACCAGACGATATTTCCCCGTCGAAATTCCTTTCGCAGGATTTTCAAACATAATCGGCGTAGAACTTTCATCGCCCGAATTTGAACTATCGTTTTGTACCATTCTGTTATCTGTAAATAACAAAAAAGGTTAATCGCCATATCAGTGAAGTCCGAAAAAATATGTCAATATGTCTAAACATTAAACACGTGGCGTCATTTTTCCACATTTCTACTTAACACGCCCCGCCCTAAAGTAAAAACTAAACTTATGTCGGCCCGAAAAAACAATAGCAGAATAGGTATAATCCTCTTACCACAATGTTAGAATTTATAAGGAAACAACTGGTTTTCTAACGAAAAAAAGACTAGAAATCAGAATCTGCTAAGCACCTGCTACTTCGTTAGCTGCGTGAACATTGAATAATTTGTGGAAAATGCATTTTGCACGTGTGCACGTTAATGAAGTGGGGGCGCGACGCAGACATGCGGAAATACGTCAAGTGCGCGGATTTTAAACGGGTTGACTTACCTTTAGATTTTTCAACAGTTTAAAGTTTAACACTTTAAATGATTGGCAATCTGCTTTCAAGTGACAGCACACTGCAAAACAAGTGCTTTTTCGAGTAAACAAAACCATATGTTACTGTGATAAAATCAGCTGTTTCACATAAGCGGCTGCCGTCTTTGGTTTTCATCTCGCGAACAGTGAATCTAAAACTGTAATGTTAAACAGTGTACTCCAAAAAGTAAGTCCACAGTTTTGAAATTTAATGATAATGAAGCAGGAAATAATTATGAAGTTTGTAGTTACCATATGATCGTTCTCAAGAAATCAGCTGATTGTCTTACCGTTAAATGAACAGATGTAGAATCAGAGTGGAATAACCTTTCGGGTGGACTTGAAACTCGGTAAAGTTACCCTATGCCTATACCCCGGCATTGGCAGCCGGCAGCCGTCGCCACCTATAAGACAGTAGAACAATTGCTTTCTAATGCTATTCCAGTCCATTCCAGTCGCTCGCGTTTACCTGAGTTTGAAACGGTCGAAAAAGTGGATTTTCGATCACGTTTTTTGAGAAAACAGTACGAGATGAACGTTTTTTCTCTTTACTACATAAAGTATTAACATCTCTATTAGTGAACTATGAAGAGAAAAATATAATTTTGTTTTGACGAATTCGTTAAAAAACCACAAATAAAATGCTCTGCTTAGAAGCTGTGTAGGTAAAATGAAACGAGATATCGAAAATATCTCACGTCATTCACTAGATATTGTTGTGAATGTGACACCGACGAAAAGTGATGTTTCCTACTTGACTAGTTGAAAAAAACGAAAAAAATTAAGTCATTTCTCAACGATAAAATTTTACGTTGTAGACAACCAACCCTACATGCTACCTGAGCTAACAACTTACGGAAAGGGAACTATACAAGGGTACAAATTATAATACATCGGCCTCCTGCTAAGAAATTAGGAAATACTTATAATAGGTATTTGCATTTTTATTCCAAATTTATCATAAACGATTTGAACTTTATTAACTACAGTCAATAATACTGCTGCTCCATCAGGAAAAGCTTCATCAGATTGTTATATCACCCATTTTAATATTACGCACATTTCTGTCCTTTTTTTTAAGTGGAATAATAATTTCCAATAATAATGCACTATAAAAATAAGCACAATTTTTTCCTTTATTTCATGTCAAAATTCCCGATCTCTAAATATTTTATTTTATACTGTCCGGTAGATGTTCGAGTACATTATCAATTTGAGTCCGGTAGGTGAGTTATAACAGTATCAGAGCCGGAAAGTGTCGCTAAGCAACACTTACCGGACTGTTTTATTTTTACAAATCAAATCTGACATTGAAAAGTGCAAAAGTCGAAAAATATTCACTTCAGTGCTTCGAAATGATCGATTTGTAATACGAAAGTTGATTAGCAACCACGAGTGTCATTTTTTGACGTGTGAAAAAATCGTACGAGTGTTGCGTTTTAATCAACTTGAGTATTACAACAGATTATTTCAGAAGGACGAATGTATGTAATTCGGTAAGATTATTTCATGAATAAAGTTGTTTAATTAAAGTCCTTTAAAATGATTGCAAGTTGCTCGTCAGAAGTTGACGATTCATGTTGACATTTGATATAAAAATAAAAAATGTGACACTAGTATTCACCGTTGTCTTAAAAATTAAAAAAAAACATTTGAAAAAGGACAATAAAAAATTATCGTAATCCAAAAAATAAAGCCTTACGATTGGTCGAAAACGATAATGAATGATATAATAATTGTAAAAAACAATAGCAACGGCCGTTGCCCCAGAAAAAAAGATGATGCGATTTTCACAAAATAATGTGATTTTTGAAATAAAATTATGATACAGAACAGACTTCCAGTATGAAATAATAGTAATTATATTATTACATGAGCAAGTACAGAATAAGTAAAGAATAAAAATCGTTACTTGCCGGTACGGTCGGTGGACAAATAAAACTGGGACACTTAAAATTTAATCTATGTAAATCAGACCATTGAATTGTCAATATATTTGTCAGTGTCTATATAATATGTCATACCAAAGTTAACCTATTTGTGATAAAGCCGTAATTAAACCATGCAAATTTGTAAATTTTGACTTATGTGATTGTCATTTTTGTCCCAGTTTTATTTGTCCACCGATTGTACCTATAATCCTATACTTTATCTATAGCAAATTTATCTGACTCTAAGAGCCAGACTAATAAACCGAAGGGACACAAGATGAAACCAACCATTTCATTGTAATTTTACCTTAAAAATATTTTGCCATAAGGGTCATTTTTATCTCAATCATAATTCTTGACAAATCAGGTAGAAACTCCGAACTAATATTCATTCCCTCATCTGCAGGGAGTAAATGCAGATTTAATCGTAATACTTTGGGAAAATACAACTACACAATGCTGCTCCCTGTATTTGGTGAATATTATAGTTTTATTAGTCGGGCCTTCAAAGTCAGAAAAAAGTGCTATACGATCAAATTGTAGGTACAACTTATATTGGGTGATTCAAAATGATTGTGGCCAAGTATGGCAACTATGTACGAAAATTTATGTGGCAACTGTGTGGGTAGGGTAGAGTTGATATTTCTTTGACAGTTCATAGTCGCGCAATTTTGAAAAATGTCAAATCAATGTGTAATGATGTCAAAAAAATCAAATGCACGCTTATGAAATGTCATACAAATGACAACTCTACCTCATCCACACAGTTGCCACATAAATTTTCGTACATAGTTGCCATACTTGGCCACAATCCTTTTGAATCACCCAATATATTATGTATACCTACAAAAAATAATAAAACTAATTGTTACCTCAATATTTTTAATTTTTTAAAGTTTAATGTTCCTTTTGTTAAAAAAAAACGGGAGAAATACAAAGGAAAGTCTGAAAATTCGGACAAACTTCAAAAATTATAATACATATAATTTTTGTATGGCCTCTCGATCATAACTGCGTTTTTGTTCGACGGTTTTGTTCGACGAACAAGTCTGTTCGAACAAAAACGACGAACACGAGTTGCACACACACTTCAGCTTTATTTAAAGGTTTTAATGAGTGAATAAATATCAAGTCTGCAGTGGCGGCGGCATTAGCTATAATGTTGGAGTTTGGCAATTTTACCCTTTGGTGTTGCCATGTGTTGTATTACATAGTAGGCATATAATAACAAACAATTGTACTTTTGAGTTGTCATAATAAAGAATTTCGTGTTCGCTGATCCTGTATTGCTGATTCATTGAAACTCTCACAGGTTATGGGCCCAGTACAAACAGGTTCACGATTAATTGAAATTTGAAGACTGCTATCGCGCAAAATCTAACGCAATTTAGTGGAAATGAGTTTCACAAATTCGACAAGATTTGAAATGTTAAATAAAAGCAATTATGATACATGGAAGATCCAGGTAGAAGCCCTTCTTATCAAGAATGATACTTGGTCGTATGTATCCGGCGAAAAGCCTAAACCCGAAATTACCGGTGAAGGTGAAGCTCGTGCTGTCACGGAAGAGGAGCAAAAGAAATGGATCGCCGCCGATCGCAAGGCAAAATCAGACTTAATCCTCGCCATGAACGCATCGGAACTTAGGCAGATTCGCAGTTGTGAGACTTCGCGGGAGATATGGATGAAACTAGAATCCATATATGAATCCAAAGGACCGGCACGCAAGGCAACGTTATTAAAGCAATTGATACAACACAAGATGCGCGAAGATGACGACGTTCGTGAACACGTAGCCAGATTTATGGACACAGTCGATAAATTACAAGGAATGAACATCGAGATAAATGGTGATCTGTTGTCCATCATGTTGCTATATAGTTTACCTAGTAGTTTTGAGAATTTTCGATGCGCTATCGAGTCCAGAGATAGCTTACCTAACGTGGAAAATCTAAAGGTGAAGATTGTCGAGGAGAATGACGCACGGAATCAGAAACTTGACGGAAGTTCAACCGGCGGTGTCATGTTCTCCAAACACTTCTCAAGGGATTTGAACACATCAAAAGACAACTACAAGAAACAAGACGAAAAATCTTCGAAGCCCAAAATTACCTACAAGTGTAATTACTGCGGTAAACGTGGTCACAAGGCTGCTGATTGCTTCAAAAAGAAGAGAGAAGAAAACCAAAAGGCTGGACTTGTTCATGAAGCTTATTTTTCGGGGAAAACTAACAATAAATGGTGTTTGGACAGCGGATGTACATCACACATTTGCAACGACAAGGAGTTGTTCATCAATTCAGAAAAAGCTCAATGCCAGCTGAAATTGGCAAGTAACGCAACAACTCAGGCAATTGCGAAAGGAAGCG
The DNA here is from genome assembly GCF_963966145.1 of Tenebrio molitor. NCBI lineage: Eukaryota > Metazoa > Arthropoda > Insecta > Coleoptera > Tenebrionidae > Tenebrio > Tenebrio molitor. The sequence goes on from NC_091047.1 coordinate 15,522,872, forward strand.
TGAACATACTAACCTCCGTCGGAAATCAAGCAAAGAAGATTGAATTGAAAAATACTCTGTATGCTCCTGATTTCAGAACAAATTTGTTGTCAATTGCGAAGATCGTGGACAAGAATCGTGAAGTTCTTTTTACGAAGAATCGGGCATTCATCCAAGATCGTCGTGGACGTGTCAAGATGATAGCAGATCGAGATGGAGACCTATTCTATCTTCGAGAAAACCACCAAGAAGCGTGTGCTACATCTGTCACTATGACATGTGACATTTTTAGCAATTGGCATCGACGTTTTGGTCATTTAAATTTCAAAGATTTGGAAGTAATGATGAAGGAAAATCTCGTTACTGGTGCGAAATTAAAAGGCGCTGTGAGTACCAATAACCCATGCAAAATTTGTATCGCTGGCAAGTTTGCTACCGCCCCGTTTCCAAGACGCCCTAATCGATCCTCAAACTTGCTGGACATCGTACATACAGATGTATGCGGGCCTATGAGAATTGAGTCTAAGGGTGGTGCTCGTTATTTTGTTACTTTTACAGACGATTACAGTCGCTGGACTCAAACGTATCTGATTCGGAAGAAATCCGAAGTAGCATCAAAATTCAGAGAGTACAAGAACTTTGTGGAAACACAATTGGAAAGAAAAATCAAAGCAGTTCAATCAGATAATGGAAAAGAATATTGCAACAAGGAAATGGACAAGTTTTTCCGAGACTTTGGTATTCAACGTCGTTTGACTACGGTCTACAGTCCTCAACAGAACGGTTTGGCAGAACGGAAGAATAGAACGCTGGTAGAAGCTGCCAGATGTATGTTATTAGAATCTGGTCTTCCTGCATCATTTTGGGGAGAAGCCATAATGACAGCAAATCACGTTCGAAACAGATGCATCTCCAAAAGTATTGACGGAGATATTCCCTATGAACGTTGGACTGGGAAGTCTCCAGATGTTAGTCATCTACAAATATTTGGTTGCAAAGCTTATGTTTTGGATAAATCAACTAATCGAGGGAAGTTTGACTCGAAAACTGTTGAAGGAATATTTGTCGGTTATTCAGATTATCCAAAAGGGTATCGAGTGTGGATACCGTCAGAGCAAAAAATTAGAATTTCGAGAGATGTCAAATTCTTCGAAGAATTCGAAAGCAATGAGTACGAAGATATAATCTCAAGTGAAACTTTAAATGGAAGGTTTAAGCTCTCCGATCTATTGGACAATACGGATCCTAACGGAAGAGTTGATATTGACATTTGTGGGGGGGGAAACAGTCTAGAAGAGACGAAGGCTCCAACTGTCAATATGCAAGAAATTCCATTGATGCAAGAAGATTTCGAAGAAGACGAAATCACAGGTGAGATAGTCACTCCAGACGAAGAGATCGAGAAAATGGATGACGCAATCAAAACCAAGAGGGGTCCGGGAAGACCTCGCAAGATTTTAACTGGAAAAGTTGGAAGACCGAAGAAACAGTATCACATGATCTACAATCAAAATCTTCCTGTTGTAGTCGACAGATCGAACACTGAATCAACTTCGGGAGAAGATCTGCGATACGAAGAGATAGATTTTGTCATGGCAGCATCTGAAATTCCTTTTTCAGAAGCTATCCACGGTGCAGATAAGGACGAATGGAAGGATGCCATCCTATCTGAGATTAAGAGTCTAGTCATCAACGACACATGGGATGTCGTCGACAAGCCAGATCACGCCAAAGTAGTGGGTTGCAGGACAGTTCTCCGCAACAAGTATGCAGCTGATGGAACCTTAGACCGACGTAAGGCGAGAGTAGTGGCTAAGGGATTTACTCAGAGACCCGGGATTGACTTCCATGACACGTTTGCGCCAGTTGCTCGTTTAAGCTCATTGAGGTTGTTGGTGGCCCTAGCAGCTAAATACAATTTGAAAATATCGCAGCTAGATGTAACAAGCGCATATTTAAACGGCAAAATAGACACGGAAGTTTTTATGGAAAAACCCGCATTGCTCCAAGAAATGCTCCAACGAATCATCAATGAAGAAGAAGATGATCATACACTTGTAAAAAAAGCTAGAGTTATGTTGAGAGATCTTCAAGGTGAAAATAAAATCTGCAGACTTCGTAAGGCTCTGTACGGGTTGCGACAGGCAGGTCGACAATGGAACTACGAAATAGATAAAACGATGAAAAGAGCAGGACTTGTTCCAACAAATGCAGATCCGTGTGTATACGTTGACAAAAACACGAGAACATTTGTTTTGATCTATGTGGACGATATATTAATTATCTCCGGAAATCAGGAAAGAGAAAGGCAAATCAAAGACGTTCTTTCCAAAACTTTTCGTATCAAAGATTTTGGTTTAGCAAAATACTGTTTGGGCATTCAAATAGAGCAAAATGAAAATGAAATATGCCTGTCTCAAGCAGGATATATCCGGGAAATCTTGAAGAGATATCGCATGGAAGATTGTAAGCCCGTTTTGACACCGCTTGCAGTTGGATCTAAACTTTCTGAACTTCATTCTGAAGATGACAACGAAGATACAAATTTTCCTTTTAGAGAGCTAATAGGAGCGCTTATGTATGTTGCAGTGGGGATTCGTCCAGATGTATCACATGCTGTGAGCGTCCTGAGTCAATTCAGCAATTGTTACCGCAAGAAACATTGCACAGCGGCTAAGAGAGTTCTTAGATATCTGAAAGGAACCATCGACAAGAAACTCATCTACAGGAAGAATCAGGATAATTTAACCTGCTACGTAGACGCAGACTGGGCGAACTGCGAGATTGACAGAAGATCTTACACGGGATCAACTTTCATACTCTCCGGCGCTGCTTTCTCCTGGGAATCCAGAAAGCAACGAACCGTCGCATTATCGTCTACCGAAGCCGAATATATGGCACTCAGTGATGCATCCAAGGAAGCAGTTTTTCTAATTGGTTACCTCAAGGAATTGGGATTTCAATCACTAGCAAACGTTGTGGTTTTTAACGATAATCAAGGTGCTGGAAAATTAACCGAAAATTCCGTCTATCATGCAAGATCGAAACATATTGATGTTAGATACCGTTTTATTCGCGACGCAGTGAAGAAACATCCCATCAAGATCCTATACCTACCGACCGAGAAAATGATAGCGGATGTACTAACGAAAGCCTTACCCAAAGAAAATCATGACAGATGTATTCTTGGATTGGGACTTCAATCCGACAACACCTCAGTTGTAACTTGAGGGGGGGTGTTGGAGTTTGGCAATTTTACCCTTTGGTGTTGCCATGTGTTGTATTACATAGTAGGCATATAATAACAAACAATTGTACTTTTGAGTTGTCATAATAAAGAATTTCGTGTTCGCTGATCCTGTATTGCTGATTCATTGAAACTCTCACATATAAAAGCATATATTTTCCATAAACACGGAAGACTGCGAAGAGTTCTATAAATTCCAGTAAGAACTTTCTGTTAATCTGGCGAAAATCCGTCATGCTCAAACAATAATTTATCGCGAAATACGAATCGCCAAAATCTGGTTTTATTATTTGGTACGAGACTAACCCACTGCAAAAACCGACGTTTTTTAAAACCGTTCACCGCACGCACTTCAGATTTGCTCGAACTGACAAGTCTGTCGAACAAGTGATAATTTTCCTCATTTTTGTTCGCGAGCAAAAACGACGGTTTTCCAGACACACACTTCAGATTTGCATCGTTTTTGTTCGAACCGGCGATGTTAAATTGCAGCGAGGATCGAAGGTTTTAAAATCCTAAGTACTAAATTGCAGCGCGCGGTTAGTTTGGGTTTTAATAACCTGATGTAAACTGCAGCGCTTATAATCTTAATAAGGGGTCGACATATCATTTAGAAATTTTCAGGTAGCACTGCACTTCTCGGTTCATTACGCAGATGTATCAAAGGTGTACATGATGCTCTTGAATCGATTCAAATTAAAACTAATCGAAATCAGGATTTTCTTCAGGTGAATGACAAAGAAAAACATTATAATTTTTTCTTGCCACACAAATTTGAAATTTTTGTCAACATCGTAAAAAATTTACGCGGACGATACGTTTTCACACTGTACAAAATTTTTTAAACAATTATTTACTGTTCACAGATATAAAAATGTACATTATGTACCTCCTTTGTCTCGATTTTTTTAACTTTTTCTCGATTCTGTTATAATGCACTTCCTAACCTTATATCCCAATATACTATTAAAATCGTTCTACTGAAAAATGAGGGTTTTTGAGATGTGTTACTTTTCTTGTGCACCAATGATATTTCTGTATTTCTAATTTTCTACAAAATTTAGCATCGTGTCAAACTAGCTTAAGGATGATTTTGTTTTATATTTTTATGGTATAATTTTAACTTTACATTATTAATACAACACAACCGTTATTTTTATGATATTGGGGCTTAACAATATTTCTTCTTCCTTATTCAACGCTATAATTTGTTATATGAAAAATCAAGGAGGTTAAAATAAGAGAAGGGAAGGCGCCCTATGCTGGTATATAAGGTATATGGTATATAAGGTAATGCATTGAAAGTAGTGATGGATAAATGACCGGTCATTTATTTTTGGTCAAAGTTGACCGGTCCTTAATCGGTCAATTACCAGTCATTATTGGTCAAAAAGTAGGAACTAGTTAAACATTACAAAATGATTCTTTCAATGTCAAGAATTACAAATAATGGTTCTTAATTCCATTTTTTATAAGATTTATTGATCGATAAATTATTGTTCTAAAATTGTGTAAGTGAGGTTAAGTTTGAATTGTTTGAAGTTATACTTTGTTTTTTCTTTAACATATTTGCTTGAATTTGAACTTTTTGTTAATTTAAAACGCTTTAAAACTTTAAACACAACTGTGTGTGTGTATTTTCAGTTTTTTAGTTTCTTTTAAAATACTTAAACATTCGTTTAGAATTTAAAAAAGTAGGTAAGTATTTTATGAAAATAAAAATATATTGTATGTCACGTTAAGAAGACACAAAAATGATTGAAAAACAAAAACCACTTTTTCCTAATAGATAAAAAGCTTAATCGTTTTCCACTTTATTAAAGTTTTAGATGTTTCATTGTCATAATTTACTTATTTATTGTCATAATCGATTTCTTCATTGTCAGCAGCGACGTAAATGAATTCAGACAACCCAACATAACCTCATCTCATCAGTCAAACAGTCATCATATCCTATAATCTTCAACATTATGAGCGGGAAATTTAAATTTTAAAGATGACTGGTCAAATACGTCAAGTCATTGACAATATTGACCGGTCAAATGGGTCATTGACTAAGTCAATTACCGGACTTCACAACACTAATTGAAAGTGATGCCCACAGAACACCTGTGATGCCAATCAGCCAATCGTTCCTTCTCCAGCAACCTTTTATTACCGTGAACGTCCTTGAACGGCCCATTGGGTATCGCATCGCTTTGGCGCCAGTGGCGTTCCTTTAATCTTTACTCCCTATGATTTAGGGATATTCGTTACGAGGTTGCCATAAATTTGGCTATGTGGTTTCTGGTGACAAACAAAAGATATCGTAACCACAAGGCAGCGAATTTCTTGTAACAGTTGCATAATTATGGCTCTATTTCTCGCTAAGTGATGGATGATTTTTCCTTTCACAATCAATTTTGGTTTCTGGCGGCATATTTCATTGGACTTAATCTCTCAATTCATAGTAACCAACCTTAAGCATTCAAAATTACTTTTGAAAATTCTAGTTATACACAACATGAAAAAGGTTATTTCCCTAAAAGTTCTAATTCTAGGGAGTGTGTAATTTATTTTTGACACGATAGTAGGTAAAGTCCATGTAATACCCCAAGTCAGTAAAATGAAAGCTTATATTTTTAATTATAAAATTCATGTGCTTGAAATTATGTTATGCATGATATTCTATACTCAATTTCATATAAATGTGCATCTAAGCAAGCCATGAAAATCTGATTTTCTGTTGGTAGTAAAGATAAAGCTAGTGACTTTAACTTTCAAAGTTGCTTGCTCTGCGCGAACTCGATTTGACTAATTTTTTAGTTTTTGTCCATTTTAACATTGCTGATTTCAAAAGCAATGTTACGTCTTTTTACTGATTAAATTAAAGTAATTGTTATTTGTTTTTGTCTTTGTATTTTTACCAAGCAAAGATTTATTGGACATGACCTTCATGAATGTGACTTTTGTAATGTAACTAAATTAAAGGTGCTTTTACAAATGCACAGCTCACTTGATGAACATTTATATGAAATCAATTATATAAAACAACAAGATTCAATTAATCAACAGAGATACGTTTTTTTGCTGTAGTTGTCCGTTTTATCCAAAATTTTTATGTTAGAAACGTAGAGGGATATGGAGGGAGCACTGCCTATGCTGGCAATGTAAAGAAAGCGGCACGTCCCGAGACCTGTGGGCGTGGGGAGACCTTTTATGACACCTTTTAAAATGACAGCCAGTACTTCGTGAAATTTCGTGACGAGGGTCGTTGGGCATCAGATGCTTCATAGGCGTCGGTGTTCCGTCATTTTACTGGGATTTGTTTTTTTACACGTGAACCGGTTGGTGAATTGTCTTTGTATTTTTTCAGTTGTATAACTCTGATCTGTTTTTATTTTGAACTAAATATTTACGGTCGTCTTCCTACAATTCCTACAAAAATTGGCCCCAGAAAAAAAGTTAAAGGGACGCCACTGGAAAGATGAATTATCTGCGTTAACTTCGGTTTCGCTCGGCTCACCTGGAGACCTTTTATTAGGTCTACAGAAAAGCGCGGTCGTATCCACTTTTTTGAAGAGTGCTCCCTCCATATCCCTCTACGGTTAGAAAAGGATATTTTACTGACTTGGGGTATTACATGGACAATACAATCTAGGTACAATCGTGACAAAAATAAATTACTCCCTAGGATTGAGGGATATTCGTTACTGGGTTGCCATAAAATTTTTAAATTGGTTAGGTTGGAGGCTATCTTTAGTCTGTGGAGGCTATGTGGTTTCTGGCGTTTCTGGTGACAAACAAAAAATATCGTAACCGTAACGACCGTAACCGTAAAGTAAAGACTGTCAAAGATACAGGAGCGCGTTCATAAATACTCTGGGTAGGTATAAAGGTTACCCGTGGGTCACCCAAACGTCGTTCACAAATTAAAATTGGGGGAATAATCACGCTACCCCAGATCGTTCACAAATGTTTAGAGTGACACAAGGAGTGTGCCCATGTTACCGATGGCTGCGTGAAAAAAATATGTTCTAAGGTGTTTTTATACATTTTTTAATTATGTTTTCAATAACCATTATTGAACAAAATTTTCGGGTAATGTTGCAGTTTAAGGTCCTACTAGTACGCACCGCTACTGCGCACGGGGAATACGTGCACGATTTCTTCTCCCATTTTCCTCTGTATTTGCAGTATGAACTTACACCGTTGCCAGATTTATTAAAGAATTAACACCTTTTTCTCGATCATGTGCGTTTTGGAGCAATTTGTTAATTTGTTTAGTTCTATTGGTAGTCTTGTTTGTAATAGGGTGATTAGCCCAATTTTTTAAAGAATCGCTTCATTGTTTAAACCGTTGTCTGCGCTGATTTTCTCTACTTCTAGTCTGTGCAATAGAGCAAGGTAGTACGCCGGCCAAACTAAAAACGCTATGAGATGGCGCTATAAACTGAGGAATTGTAGGTCTCTGCAAAATTTCGACTCATCGCTTGTAGGTTGATATTATTTTTTTCGGTCAAAATTATTTATGAAAACTGTTTTTACTGAGATGTTCTGTCATGAACTTTGATTTCTGACATTTTTGACGCGTTTATTTGACGTTTAATATTAACAGCGAATGTGGAACCCACAGACAATTAAACTATAGTAAGACACTTCAATCCCATATAGTAATGTTGGAATAGCTTCGACGGTGCTGCTCCGCACGCAGTTGGCCAAAACACTCCGTCGTATTTATTCGTAAAATTTCGACTATTACCGTTGTATTTAAAACAGTCAAAAAATATTTGTCAAATGTGACACTTTTCTGAGAAAAATAAAAATGTACTTTTTAAAGATATAAGACTTTCTGTGAATAAAAAGGTAGGAATTAGTGCCATTTATTAAATGAAAGTAATTACAATAGCCAACGTTTTCAGTATTGAGAAATTGTCAATAAGAAAACAATAAAGAAAGGAAAAAAATAACATTTTCTACTTTTTGGGCAATTTGTGAATCTGCTACGTAATTTATAAAGGTAAAAACTTAAGTGATGAAACTTCTTAATAAAGTTATACTTTCAGTTTCAATTCAAGACAAAAAGAAACCAAACAATAGTGTGTGCCCCCGGTACCTATTCTTTTAAGGAGCATGACAAGTTAAAATTGAAACTAAAATACACAGTGGGCCGAAAAAAACGGTACAAATTTTGTTCGTTCATATCTTCCTGAGTTATTAAGTTTTTTAAATGATTAATATACCAGTGAAAAACCCAATATTTATAGAAAAGATGAAGGCCTCTTGCTGTGCAGATAGTCCTAACTCAAAAGTTGTGCGTCATAACATGAAGACATACAAAAATTCTGGTTTTGAAGATTACCTATCTCAATTATGAGTTTTCAGATATGGTTCAATCAATATGCCCTCCATTTTTATTAGCTATCATTTGTAATCGTCTTTGTCCGTCCCCAATTGCAGAAGCTACATATTTGTCTCTGAGGTAGCTGATTCCAGCATTCCGTTAATTGTTCAGGAGCCTTCAGCTCAAGGTATATGATTGTTTGTGCCACTCGGTGCGATGTTGATGTTGCTCCATCAATCACTAGTGAAGACGATTGCAAATGGTAGCTAATAAAAATGGGGAGCATATTGAACCATATCTGTAAAACTTATAATTGAGAGAATTTTTGCATGTCTTCATGTTGTGACGCACAATTTTTGAGTTCTTGACAACAACAACCTTTTCTATAAATATTGAGCTTTTCACTGGAATATTACTCATTAAAAACAGATAATAACTCAGGAAAATATGAGCGTACAAAATTGGTACCGTTTTTATCGACCCACTATGTATATATGTATAACAGAAGAGTTGTGTGTTGTGTTGCCAAAATTTACGATCTAAGTGTATTTTTGAATAAAAGAAGTATTGGAAAGAAATTACGTATCGCCTTAGAACGAAAAATTAATTTTCATGGTTTATTTGTAAAAGCCATTTTCTGGAAATTAAAACAAAATTGTTGGATGCATCAATCAATTTGATCATTTATAAAAAAAAAACTGCAGGACGTAAGAAGAGAATTTAAAAAAAAATCGTCAAAGACATGTTACTTACGAAGAAAATGGGGATTTTCTGAATATTTAATTTTAGTTTTGGTTCTAGTTTTTAATTTAATTCATTTATTGTTAATTTTTCTTATAATTAATAAAACGTTGTGCATTTTAAAGACATTTTACATTTGAAATTAATATTAAATGAGGACAAAATTATTAATTTAAACAACTCCATCAAGCATGCTTTATAAAATTAGTTCGGCCAACTGCTCGCGCCGCGCTGGAATCGTGTTTCCAAAAATTGGGTAGCAATGCGACGTCTTACTATAGTTTAATCATAGATATATAAGGGGAAGATACAGCCATTCCATATAAACGTATTTCGTTGCTTGGGAAAACATATCAACGATTCCGGTACTATCCTCCATTTTTTTCTAGCACACAATTAATGTATTCTTGTCTTGTTTCCATACATCTGCACTTGAATAGAGAAGTACCTCGTATTCATCTAGTTGACGATAATTGAGAAACGTCATCGTGACAAATTATTTGTGAATTATTTTTTGCTTTAAAGATGAAGACCTGTATTGTATGTTCCACTCCTTACAATTCTTCAAATAAAGAAATATCCTTTCATGGATATACAATATACCTAACTCATGGAAAACGCTAGGAATTATATATTTGTTAATTACATGCGTGCGACTGAAATAGAAACAAAAGGTACGTCTTGTCCCCAGTACTTCACCTATTGCTGTATCTTCTCCTTATATATCTATGAGTTTAATCTTTGAGTTTAATTGTCTGTGGTGGAACCTGTGGTGAAAACGACAAACCTTAATTTACAGTTTTCTGTAAGTCCCAGACTTACAGCGCCTCTAGTCTCACCAAAAACGTATTGCACAGCTTGCACAGACTATAATGAAATCAGCGCAGACAACGGTTTAAACCAACCTTAAAAACAATTGTTGCTACGATTTTAATAATTGTAACCAAGGTTTTATGCTTTTCTTATTTTTAAGCTACGACGGTGCAAACGGCTATTATAATAGTCGAATGTATAATTTAAACACCTTCACAATTTTTCATAAACAAAATTGTTTCCCTATGGTAACAAAAGCAGAACAATCTGAACAATCCTGATTCCGCAAGTGATCGAGAAAAAGATGTTAATTCTTTAATAAATCTGCCAACGGTGTAAGTTCATACAGCAAATAGGTACAGAGGAAAGTGGGAGAAGATTAATCGTGCACGTATTCCCCGTGCGCAGTAGCGGTGCGTACTAGTAGGACCTTAAACTGCAACATTGCCACACGGAAAAAACGTTTTTTTGCAGAACAAATTGTCCCAGAAATAATTAATTTCCTTTTTCTTTCGTCAAATTGCATTTTTAGTCTCTTGTTCTTCATTTAAGCAGGTGGTTAAATAGATGACAATTAAATGTGAGTTGACAATGTTGACATTTACAAAAACAAAAAACGCGTTTACCCGATTCCGTTCATAATGCCGGAGTGACACTGCAGTCACGTGATATCCCCCACACGAGAGTTGTTCTGTGCCCCACACTCTACCTTCGCCCATATTTTATGAACGCGCTCCGTCGTGGTCAAAGAATATGACAGAATATGAATATGAGATATATCTGATGGAAAAAATAAAATAATGCTTATGTGGTCAAGTCTAAAGTTCACGCAAATTATTAAGACTAACATGTACATGACAGGAACCCAAATCATACAAGATACAAGGCATACAAGGTGTTTACAAGTCCCCCACCAATATCTTGTTTATACGCATGACAAGACACTTTTTAATAGCCAAAGTTCAAAAGGTTTATCAAAAACAGTTATTTAAAGTGTCACGACACCACGAGCATCACATATTAATACCTATACTTTAGAGTAACTCTGTGAATCTAGCAAACTTTTGTGTTAGGTGTTGAATAATGGGTGATTTAAGCTTTGATGGAAGAGTTGTTGTTGTCACTGGAGCAGGCGCTGGTTTAGGAAGAGCTTATGCGCTTCTCTTTGCTTCGAGAGGTGCTAAGGTTGTTGTCAATGACTTGGGGGGTGGCCGACATGGTGATGGTAGTTCTTCAAAAGCTGCAGATTCTGTTGTTGATGAAATCAGGCGAAATGGTAACAACAGTCCTTGATTTAATTACATTGTAAGCACATTATTTTCTAGGTGGCACAGCTGTTGCTGACTATAATTCAGTTGTCGAAGGTGAAAAGATTGTTAAAACAGCTTTAGATAATTTTGGACGAATTGATGTCTTAGTTAATAATGCAGGGATATTAAGGGATAAAAGTTTTGCTAGAATATCTGATCAAGATTGGGGTAAATATTCAGTGTATTAATGGTATAGTGATATAATAATAAAAGCAACTTTTAGATTTGGTCCATGCAGTACATCTGAAAGGAAGTTTTAAAACAACCCAAGCTGCTTTTCCCATATTTAAAAAACAAGGATATGGAAGGGTAGTAATGACTTCTTCTAATTCTGGTCTTTATGGTAATTTTTAATATTTGAGTTTATGTAAGTTTTTGTAAGTCATTAAAAATGATAGGTAATTTTGGGCAAGCAAATTATTCAGCTGCAAAAATGGGCCTTGTTGGTTTGGCAAGTACTATAGCAATTGAGGGTGCCAAGAATAACATTCATTGCAATGTAATAGTTCCTACGGCAGCTAGTAGACTTACTGAAGACATTCTGCCACCTGACATTTTTGCTGAACTAAAACCTGAACTTATTGCTCCAGTTGTGGTAAGTAAAACTTATTAAATTCAATTGAGTGTAGCAACATTCATAAAATACTAATTAAAGAAGGAAAACACTGCACTACATATGCATTTTAAATAAAGTTAACAGAGAAAGTCACTAAAACATACAGCTTTAAAAAAAATTAGTTTGGAAAAAATAAATGGCATACATTATCCAGCAAAACAGCCCTGAGCTTTAGAGCCGTAATTGTAGACTACATCACGACGATCCATATGTCAAGTGAAATGAATTAGATAGAAATATAAATACAATTATACAGGGTGATTTACGAGGAATAATGAGCCCGACGGAATAGAAAATGCAACCCGCAATTCATCAGGAGAAAAACCCGGACATTTACCGCTTCGATGTCCGGCTTTTTGTTGCAGTGTATTGTGGGTTGCATTTTCGATTCCGTCGAGCTCATTATTCCTCGTAAATCACCCTGTATATTTTGATCTAATTAAAACATATTCAAGGTTTACTAGATTGTTGTAGTGATAGACAAGTTTTTATTTTTAAATGTGTAATAGTTTTTTATTCTGAGTTCAATGATGTATCTAGGTTACATAACATCGCTTTAAGAGCCAAAAAAGGCCCAATTCCCAATTTACACACAAACTCGTCAAATAAACTACTAAAAAAAATTACAAAAATAAATGGATGAAACTATGTATGTACATTTCGCAATTATGTACATATTTGTAATAGGCAACTTTGACAAATTTGAAATCTGTTGAAAAATAAATTTTTTAGACTAATATTGTATGTACTTACTTTTGCTCTTGTCAAATTCTTTAACAAAGGGGATGTATGATTTAAGGTTTATTTTTAAAATCAAAAGAATTCATTTGCATTGGAGGCGTACAGAAGCCAGAAGGAAGTTGAGTCCATTAAAATCGAATTTACGTCGTTGTTTGTTAGGTGACCTGCACGGTTACCAGATCTAGACAAGTGGGTTTTCTTTATAAGGGTTACTTAAAAGATAAAATTTACATAGTTCCATCGGAAACTCTGAAGGTTTTAATATTTAACCGAATCTCAACTGCATGCCAAGAAGTTTCTCCCAGCATAATTATTGTTGTTTTTGATTTTGATGATAATACTGAGCCTAACAAAATTTGTGCTGTAACCAACAATACATGTCCTACATACGACTCAAGATTGTTAAGTTAAGCAATTATTCCACATAATGATTTTGATTAAATTTGACAAATGTAATGTCGGGCATGTTGACAATGTTTTACCTATCGTGAATTCACAGTAATAATGAACCTAACTAAATTTGTGATGCATTTGCACCGATTATGTGGATTTAAAAAATATATTTTAATTTTATAAAACATAGCCAACATCTAGATGTTTAGATTTAGTAGATTCTATGTATAAAGGCTTTTACAAATGTTAGTTAAATTTTATCTTGAGTTTTATCATATTTATTATCAATACTATGCTACATCTTCCAGACCGCAAGTATTTTTCATTCTTTCCCTTAATGTAGATTTGTAAGTAATGTCCTCATTGACTACATACAAAATTCAACTAAAGCCATATGCAGCACACAGGCGCAGCTTCCTGAGTAGCGAGAAATTAAACGGTTAGAAGAAATTTATTCTGTATTAATAGTTTTGGTGATCTAATATCCACTTTTTACTATTTTTTTTAAACTGTGACACAGTTGTCTTTTGATTCTTAGTTATTTGGGTTTTGGCACAAGACATACGATTTCGTTCATTTAAAAGTAGGTAGTGTGCGTTTATTGGATTTATTTAATATTGTACAGGGTGATTCATCTTTTACCGCCGGTGGCAAAATGACCCTTTAGGATTGAGAAAAATTTATGAAATTTACAGATTTGATTTGTCCAAAAATTTACTTTCGGCGGGTATAATTTATTTCAAAAAAATTTTTTTTATGAGCAGATATTTATAAAAAACTTTTTTAAAAAATTTTCATGTTTAAATTTTTGCATCAGAATGTGGCTAATGGCGTATAAAATCAATATCTGCAATCCGTTTCGAAAAATATTTGATAGTTTTTGAATTAAATTGATTTTAATGGAAAAATTGCTTTTATTGGCACTCGTTGACTTTTAGTGTTGTAAATTTTCTTTAACAATGACTACCCTGTAAAACTGGCCTGCTTAGGTGAATTTGTTCGATTTTATGAATAGAGTTGTAAAGGACCCACTGCGGTGGCAATAAAGATCCCCAATAGATCTTATTGTTAAGATATTGGGACATTATGTCGTAAATCATGAAGCAAATACAAATTTGAATATCAAAATGCGTTTATTTCAATAATACCATATGCTAAAATTAATTTAACATAGTAAAATTGTGTGAAAATACCTGAGTGTGCATATGCCATAAGGTTGAATAAATTAAACAAATAATAATTGAGAAAATGCCAAAATTTGACCTAATTAACTTATAAATTTCATTTTTCGATATTATGTGCCTTATGAATAATAAATTATGTCTGCAAAATATGAAAACGAAATTATAATTTTTAAGGTCAATTGTGCCACCGGCGGTAAAAGATGAATCACCCTGTATAATTAATAATATGTATATGTAATATTCTTTAATTTCGTGTGCATTACAAACATATAAGTAGTCACCCTAGATAACTTCTGTTTTATTTTTGGGTACAACGCAATCAGTAAATTGCCAGTAAGATTAAACAAGAAACAAGTATAAGAATTAATTTAATAAATTGATGTGTAAAAGTAAAATAAAGTAAATACGGAGGTACTTAACTATAAAAAATGATTTATTTATTTAAAATGAAGTTATTATATTGGATGATTTTCCAGTCATTCTCGTTCTTTTTGGGCTTAAAGAAAACTCATTCTTTTTCAAGATTTTCAGCATTCCATTCTTATCAACGATAATTTGATTGACTTTTGATTTTTTAGTACAACATTCCAGGTACTATAAATTTTTACAATTTCCTGGAAATGTAGCATTGACATTTTACCCAATTCTTCAAGTAATTAAGTTATTTGTCCTTAAGGCACGTTCTCGAAAAAAGCCAGTAGGTAGTAATATTCACTTTAGGGAAAGCTTTTAGAATATTTAAAGCGAAGTAAATACGTGTTTGGTTTTTACATTTACATACTACGTTAAATGTTTATGAAATGCAATTTTTTCAACATTTTGCCATCATATACAACGAAATAAATTTCCATCAATTCAAAACTTTCAGGGTCATATGGCGATAGGTATAAAATTTCGTGCTTCTGAGCTAAGAATGAGAATAAACTATATATAATATGTTCTTGTAATCACCCTAAAATCATATTGAAATACCTCAAAGTTGGCATTTGATTTTAAATTGTTGTCGAGACGTATGTGTGTAGTAGATACATAATAGATAAATCAAATAGGTACAGATGATCCCAGTTTTGGGAGTAAGTTTAAGTTAAAACTAATTATGTATTAAGACAATAGCAGTGAAGATAAGATAATCCTCAAAAAATGTAAAATCGAGTGTTTACAATATCTATGTGATTATCTAAATACCTATCATAGATTTTCATGATCAGGAAAGAGTTTTAGATTACGAAAGATTGTGAATTATAACCTATATAAACTAAAGAATAAGTAATATGACCACTTTTGTTTGATCTGTAAACTTCTGATATTCCACTTTCGCTATCGTATGCTTTATGATATAATACTTAGATTGTGGAAAACAATTCCAAAATCAAGAAGTATATACTTGATCAAAGTACAAATTTTGAAGCGAATTTGTCTTTATTGATGCATTTCATGAAAATGAGGCTACGATTTTCAGGCTTACCTATGTCATGAAAGTTGTTCAGAAAATGGTGCAGTAATCGAATCAGCCGCAGGTTGGGCTGGAAAGTGTCATATAATTCGTTCTAATGGCAGTTTGTTGCGTACCAAAATTACTGATGGCGTTACTTTGGAAAATGTTCGTGATAATTGGCAAAGAGTTACATCAATGGAGGATGCCGAACATTTAAATTCAATCCAGGAAGCTACGGGCGCTTTGATGTCTTCTTTGGAAAGTTTTCGATCTGGTCATGCACAGAAGCAAGAGAGCGATGTTTATGATTTTACAGAAAAGGACGCGATTTTGTATGCTCTTGGAGGTAAATTACTTGCTTTTCGCACGTGTTCTAGTTTGATTATAAGTCAATGTATTTTAGTTGGCGCCTCTTTGAAAAATAAAAATGAATTGAAATTTTTGTATGAAAACCACGAAGATTTTGCTGCTTTACCAACATTCTATATTTTGCCCGCAATGCGAGCAATATTTACATCGTCTTCATTGGAATCGGCCATTCCCGGTAAATCAATTAGCTTGGCCCAAGTTCTGCACGGAGAACAGTACATAGAGTTTCTTGGAAATGTACCGAGGGACGGAAAATTAATGTCTACATGTTCTCTTGTTGAAGTCCTAGATAAAGGCTCCGGAGCTGCCATCGTTCAAGACGGTATGATAGAATATAATATAGTGATGTTTAACTGTACCGGATTTTGTTGTATTTTTTATTAGTCGAAACCTTCAACGAACAAGGAGAATTAGCTATTCGCAACCAAACCGTTACATTTGCTGTGGGTGCGGGCAATTTTGGTGGGCCACGCACTGGAACCAAAATAGTCCCCTGTCAGCCAAAACCTAACAGAAAGCCGGATATAAGCATAAGTGAAAAAACCAGTGTGGATCAAGCTGCTTTATACAGGCTTTCTGGAGATAGCAATCCTCTTCACATTGACCCTAATATGGCTATGGTCGCCGGATTTAAGCAACCGATTTTACATGGCTTGTGTTCTTTGGGATTTTCTGTAAGGATGCTTCTTAGAGCTTATGCTGATGGAGACTCCACTTTGGTGAAAGCTTGTAAGGTGAGTTTAATAAGGATTGACAATGAATTGTTGTAACTGCATGTTTAAATCTTTGTCTCAGGCGCGATTCATGAAACCTGTTATACCTGGTCAAACTTTAAAAGTTGATTTGTGGAAAGAAGGAAATAGAATCCATTTTGAAACTAGTGTCGTGGAATCAAATACTGTCGTCATAGGCGGTAAGTTATTTTTAAATTCCAATTATTGCCATTTTTGTTTGAAAATAAATTATAAGATTTACTAACAACAAGACTTAAATATTTAGTAGTTTATTTAACTCGTTTCACTCGCGTTTTAAACTGGCCCAATTTACTTACATACATTTACATATACAGTGGAACTCGGTTATAACGAACACTCAAGGGACTTCAGAATTTGTTCGTTATATCCGATCGTTCGTTCTAACCGTACGTTGTCGTTATTAAGAAAGATAAATAATTACATAGGTATACATACGATAATATGGTATATGGTAAACATTTTATTTAATTCAAATAATCACTAAGAGTTTCCTCTTCTCGGTACCGGTCATATTAACGCAAACAAAAATCGTTTGCCGTTCTTTGGACTGTTTTCCACCACATAATTTTTCACCTTTGAATTTCGAAGTTTGATTTGGTGTTTATTTTATTATTTATAAAATAATCCCATTTCATCACCGTTGAAAATATCCCTCTCATAATACAGCCTGTCTTAGATTTATCCTTATTTCATAAACGAAAATTTGTTAGTAGTGTGCTGGACTTAAATGGCAATTTTACGCACGTTTCATGTTGCATATTTTATTTTCGTGCCTCCGGCCGGAATTTGGTAAATTACAGATCTCGAAATCGTCCAGAAACACATGCATTGCCGGCCTAGTCCGGCTAAAAGTAGGGATTTCGAGTTGTCATCGGTTTCGGTTGGCATTTGTTATCAGAATTCTATCAAACGTTAATGTTTGTTCTGTGGATGGGTCGTTAAAAATGTTTTTCTATTTATAACAACGTACAAACTACAAAGAAGCAATATTTAACTAAAATTAATTAATTAAAATTATGTTTCGAGTCACTTCTTGAATATGGGCTGGTGTATTTATTACAACAAATGTTTCAGGAAAATGTCAAAAACAAAACAAATTAATTAAATTTAATAAATGTCAGGAAACAAGAGCGATGTTGATTTTCAAATTTAAATGTTTAAATGTAAGTGTTTCCAACACAAAAAAAGTCCCTAATACCAATTATTAAAACAAGTGCTTTAACTTCCATTTAACAAAAATCCGCAGAAGTCGGCATGAAAAATTTTGTGTATCACACGTCCAGAAACTGTTTTGCGAGCATTCGTACTTACAATACTCGTCTGGCGACTCGTACTGCAAACCGTACTCATGCAAACGTGCAGTTTCTGGCCTAGTGATACAAATAACTATTATCTAATTATAATTTATAAAAATCATTGAATAATGGAGGTCGGTTAACTTGATTTTTTCTTAACCCTTCACCACCCGGCGGCACGGCAATTTTGCCGGAGTACATACACTATTACGGATAATAGTATCAAGTAATAGTGCAGTGCTTATCAACATAATTACCGGTAAAATTTTTTCATTAATATAATATAATAAAGTATTTCGAAAGAACTTAGATAGGTATTGAAAATGACAATGAATGTCAATGTGATTGTAATTGTAACACATGACCTTAACTTTTCTGAAAAAGTGTGGTCCCTTTAACTCTGTATATAGGTACTTTTTTAAATGAGTCATCTTCATCAACGTCAGTGACTGTTATTTTAAGAACACAAGAAAGATAATTTATTAATGATGACACATTGTTTAGCAACTAATTTTATTCAAAATGTTATTATCGTTACAACATACGAGTGTATATCTTGAACATTCTGGGTTTAAAGATCGAGGATATTGCCATTACGTTTTTGGACTTTGCATTTTCATATCAGTAGAATGAAATGACAACGTTAAAGTGTTTTGTTTAGAGCACCATAAATATTTTTAAATCGTATTGTGTTGTAGATTAAATCAAGTTTTTTTAGTAACATCCCATAAACACAGTAGCGATTAGACTGGTAAATTAATGAAAATAATTAAAAAACATTTAAGAAAAATTTAACGTGGTAATAAATTGTGTGCGTGCGTATGTATCTGTGTAAAATTATTAATTTAAGGATAATTCATAAAATAAAGTGCACAACTTTCATATTCCCAAAAAAATAAAAAATTAGAAAGTATGTGCAGTGGCGGCCATTAATTTGGGAACACCAAGATTTTCCTATTGTAAATTGTTTGTCACTTTGATAATGTTATTGACTTGTCAATTTCGGCTGCGACAGTTGAATGCGCTTAACGATGACATGAGTGACATGAGTTCATGACATAACGCTTGCACTATCAAATATTAGAAATATCCAGTAAACTAAATTAGGCCGGTGTTTCCAAATTAATGGCCGCCACTGTACAGTCGATGGACAAATAAAACTGGGAGAAAAATCACATTAGTCAAAATTTACAAATTTGCATCGTTTAATTACGGCTTTATCACAAATAAATTAACTTTGGTATGACATATGTATTATATAGACACTGACAAATATATTGACAATTCAATGGTCTAATTTACATAGATTAAATTTTAAGTCTCCCAGTTTTATTTGTCCACCGACCGTACTATCGCGGCCATCCAAAAGTAAACGTTTTTTTTTATAGTTTGATATTTACTTTAAATCATAGGCGTCCTAAAATGTCAAAGTTTGACACTAGCGATAAAAAATTTATTGAAACTATTTTTTTTAAATGCCACATCTCTCTCCGATGCAGACAGATAGGGCTATTGCAAAGCTAGAAGAAAATTGGTCGTTGGCTGCTGTGGCGAGAGAATTACATTGCAGTAAGACTTGCATCTTCAATATAAAGAGGGGTTGGCAAGAAAACAGGCTTGAGAGGCCAATGCGAATAGGTGTTAGAAAGGTTTCTTTACTAAAGTTTACTTTCACTTTAATAATGTATTAATTACTTCTCAGTCTCATTTTTATTATTACAACTTTTTATTATTAAAATAGTAACGCCTGCTGCACGAACGCCAATGAATATAGCCTGATTTAATCTAACGAAAAATACGGAAATTTTCGCAAGCTATCGTTCACTTTTGGAGGGCCGCGATTGTACGGTCGGTGGACAAATAAAACTGGGACACTTAATATTTAATCTATGTAAATCAGACCATTGAATTGTCAATATATTTGTCAGTCTCTATCTAATATGTCATACCAAAGTTAACCTATTTGTGATAAAGCCGTAATTAAACGATGCAAATTTGTAAATTTTGACTTACGTGATTGTCATTTTTGTCCCAGTTTTATTTGTCCATCGACTGTACCTATACTAATACTTGAATAATTTAAAAAAATAATAAAAGGTGTCAACAACGTGAGGGTATTGAATAGGTCATGTAAAATAGCTTCAAATAAAAAAAGAACATTCTTCAATCAAATTAGTTTTAATCGGTGATAAAATTTGAATTATTACTTTCCCCACTCCGAAAACAGCCGATGACCAATACCGATTACCGACTGACATGACATGACAAATTACATAACCTTATTTAAGTTTTATCGTGGTTTTATCTGTCGTGACTTTCAGTTTTATAATTGTTTTTATCGATCACCATTTCAATATTATCAATTCCATTTATAAAACAACAGTCGAGATTTATGTCAGTCAATTAATAATCTTGTAGGAGCTTACGTGGATTTAATTTCTGTGAGGATGGGCCCTATCGCGAATAACGTTTCTGCGGCGACACTTGAGAGTGATGCCATTTTTCAGTTTATAATTGATCAAGTAAAAGCCGATCCCAATAAGGCTAAATCAATTGGCGGAGTCTTTTTGTATAAAATAACCAAAAATGGGAAGGAAGCCAAACAATGGAGTAAGTTCATGTATGATTGTTTAATTTTTATTAACATGCTTTAATGCAATAGCGATGGATCTAAAGAATGCTAAAGTGTATGAAGGTGCGCCAGAAGGTAAACCAAGTACCACTTTGACTATTGCTGATGAAGATTTTATGTTAATGGCACAAGGAAAACTGCAACCACAAGCAGCCTTTATGAAGGGAAAGTTGAAGATCACAGGAAATATTATGTTGGCTCAGAAATTGGCTCCCATACTTAAAGCCAATGCGAAATTGTAAAAATTTATTTTTTTTAAATCCTCATATTGTGCACATGTTAATGTACACATTCCGTTTTATATTTGTGTAGGTATTTTTTTTTTTGTTGGTTAATATGCAATAAGAGAATGACATCCATAAATGTCAGTTTATAATTTTATATGTTATCTTGTGGTGTTTTTTGTTTTCATATTGTAAACTTGCACTTCATTGTGGATAAAACTGGTTTTTATAAATATATGTCTTAATGAAATGAATTTTTTTTATAGGTATCATGAAAGTCAGGTGAGACAATTAGATCATCAATATTTGGAGTAATGTCTACATTATATTCTGAGACTACAATTTATCTATAAAAAAAACAAATGTTACAACTTAGTATTTAATAAGAATAACATACAAGCGACAAAATCACAACTTAATGTCTGATCTTTTTATATAAAAATATTGTATGATCCGTAATTAATGTTCACTTATAATTGAAATAAACACTCATTCTTTGGCGTCACCAATTCCATCTGGATGAATTGCAAACATGGCCTCAGATTCTGGTAAACAAGGAGAATCATATATTTTACACATACGTGTTTCACCACGACCTTTTCTCAAATACAGTCTTGTTGTGGAAGCATGAGCCATAATGTTTCCCCCAATGGGTTTTTTAGGATCTGCATTAAACATAGCAGCACCATCCACTTGAGCTACAACTTGATTTGTAATGACAACAGCAATACCAAACTAAAACATATGTGTTATTTTTTTCACATCAGTTGACCTATAAATAATATATGTACTTCATCAGCTAAACGAAGTAACATTCTTAAAAATCTAGCCAGATGCATTTGTCTAGCTGATAATTCTCCCCTTCCAGAGTAATCTGTACGATACAAGGCCATCGCGCTATCTACCACTAAAAGCGCATATCGAGACTCTGCCATCATGGCTGCAGCCTGAATAAGCAATTGCGTCTGATGATCGGTGTTATATGCTCTTGCAAAGGCAACATTATTTAAAACTTCTTGACCTGCCATTTTGTATCTTTCAGCAACTGCTAGTAGCCTTTCTGGTCTAAAAGTTCCTTCAGTGTCAATATACAAACATTTACCTTCACCACCTCCATTTTCAATTGGTAACTTTAAGAAAAATCATAAGATTATTGATCATTATATTATAAATATATACCTGGCAAGTTACAGCTAAGGTGTGACAAATTTGAGTTTTCCCTGTTCTAAATTCACCAAAAATTTCAGTAATGGAACCAGTTTCTATACCACCGCCAAGTAATTTGTCTAATTCTTTTGAGCCAGTTGTTAGTTGTACAATCTCTGACCTCTTCTGATGGAACTCTGTAGCTGTTGTAAATCCCATTGGTACAAATTTAGAAGCTTCAGTTAAGATTTTTTCAACTTTTGCTTCTGAAAGTCCCTTTAAAGCAGACAGACATTTTTTGGGGGTAAAAGCTACAGATTCAATAGTGTAAAAACCAGCTTCCTCCAATTTTTTAATATCACCAGCAGTAATGCCATTACCCTAAAAAGAACTTGTTACTTTAAATTACATTTTTATAATATCCTTACTTCTAATTTAGCGACCGGCTGTGGTCCACATTCATCAACGTCACTTTCGACAACTGTGTTCGTTGAAGCCAAACTTAAACTCATTCTCACAAAACAAATAAAAAATTCAACAATTAATGAATATAAAATTGTTGATGGTTAGGTTAACACGGTTACAAACATAGATAAAGAAGGGAGTAGATGGCTGTCTCTTTCAATAAATTTGTGCGTTTTCTGGTGCCATCTGTAGTTGTCTCCTAGAACCAAGACACAAAATCGAGGAGTGGAAATAGGTATCTGTAATTATAGTACAATCACAGACCACGACCTGCTGTATTATAACCATGACCAACTTCATTCATATCCGCTTCGCTTCTATATGGCCGTCTCAATTTAGCAAAAATTTGTTCCCGCAAAGTAGTCCATGAAACGTGCATCATGTATCGCCATCTTCCGTCAAGTTGACAATTTATTCATTCTAAAGTTTAAATAAATTCGGGACTGTTAAGTTGTTTTTTTAACAAAATGGGCAGAAAGTGTTTTATTTGTGGAAATTTGAAGCCTTTTTTCCAATTTCCAAGCGATCCCGATCAGAGAAATAAATGGTTAAAGTCTCTTAAAAGATCTTGTAGTATTTTTTGAATAATAAAATTTCTTATAGAAGGTAGGTAGTTTATTAAATGGTATTATAGATCTCAACAAAATTACAGATCATCTTCAAAAAAAGTGACACTCACTAAAGATGCTGTCCCATTCCTATTTGTAAGAATTCAGATCCAAAATATACAACATGCAAAATGTTTTCTTTAGTTATTTTAGAACCCTGTTGTTGTTTGTACGAATTCATATCCTGACCCAGTCCCCAGATGAAAATGAACCTGTCTCTTCCCTGAAAACCAATACATATACAATACATATTTGTCGAAGTGATCTTTTATGTCACTTTGATCCACCATCATACTAGGATCTTTATTAAGATTAATAGCCCTTCAAAATCGGAGTCAATTGCTGTATTCCAGTGATTCATTTGTAGGCATTATTGAGAATTGCAAATATAGTACAAAAACTGTTAGGTACCATTTCTACAATATGAGAAACCATGTAAAGTCGACTCAAGTTGCAAAAAACCACTTGTCATTTGCAACAGCATTTTTTCAATATTTTTAAACCAAATAAAGGCACAAAAAGGCCAGAAAATCATAGTTTGGATTGAATATTTTCCATATAAGTACAGTTTTAAAGTAATTTCAAACGACTAATGCCATAAAATTGCTGTTGCAAATCCAAATTGGTTTTTTGCAACTTGAGTCAACATTATTCATTTGCATGACTTGCTGTATGATCACCTCCTTCAAAATTCAGCGTTTTCCTGTGCAGACCACAAAGCTGCTGTTATTATTAAAACGGCTGCGAAATCAATCCTTAGTAATATTTGTGTAGAATAAACGGAATCTTTGAAGACTAAGCTTGAACAGTAAACTACTGAGCTGAAAAGTTTTGAAGTTATAAATAGTGCTCTTACCTTTAAAAATGTGTTTTGTTTGTGTTGTCAGGGGTGTTGTCATCTAGTTAAATTAAACCCAACATTTTCGTCTTCCTGTTTTTTTTTAATGGGCTGATAACAGTAATAACCAGTAATAACATAAAAATAAGGCCATTGACCTTGACGTTAATGTCAAATTCATTTGTAGTTTGGTTGTTTGTTGAGGAGATGTCGCTAGTAGATGTCCATCAAATGGGAACATTTGATTGCATGTAAAATTCAAAATTGAAACGGCCATATAGAAGCGAAGCGGATATGAATGAAGTTGGTCATGATTATAACCGGCCTGTTCAAAAGTGTAATTTGAGTGATCCCCGCAGAGCGCTAGTGTACGGGCGCTTTTTGGGGATATTGTTCATCTTAAGTTTTTGTTACCGAGAATTTTTCTCGTTCAAATGACATTCGAATTTAAAATCAAAAACACAAAAATACAATTGTATGCAGTATTGTTTTAGAAAAAAAAATATGAACTTACTGTAGTCAATATTAACTCTAAAATCATGTCTAAACATATTTTTCCGCATTTTTATTCTTTAGAAGCGAGAAGCGCCCGTACTGTGGCGCCCTCATCGGCGAAAATTGGAAACGTTTTCGCAATGCTTTTTTAATTAAATGAACAGGCCGGTTATTATACAGCAGGTCGTGTCACAGACAATTAAACCTGTGGATTAAACTATAGTAAGACCACAGAATAGAATCAATCAGAAGGCAAAGTCGGCAAAATCGCCTTTGATCTCAGTCAGCCAGCGGCAGCCATTATTATAGAGTAGAATATCAGGTCCGCATTTACAACATGTGAGCCCGAGGTTCAGGTCCGGACTCGCATAAATTGTTTTGAGTTATTTGTGCGAAAAGTACATCGAATTACAGCGATAATTTGCACTAGAGCAAAACGGTCGTCAAGAAATTACCTTAGATACCAGTTCAGTGCAAATGTCATGACTGTCAACGACACACAAAATTACGTTTATTTGTACATACCATGTAAATTTTTCTCAGGAAATAGTCTGCCAAAATTCCTCTCGTGCATGTAAAATTGTCTCATAATTTGACATGCACTCGGGATATTATTGTGATAGAAGCTTATAAAAAAGTTTTTCCAGAAATGTTACAAAGTACGGAGTCGAATATGAATATAATTAATTCAATTCAAGAAGTATCAAGAATCACACAAAGGGAATAGAACGAGGTTTTAATTATTAATAAAAAATAGAAAATAAATAAATAATACTTAACAACGTAATATTTTGTCATCCATATGTGACAATTTCAGTAAAGCATAATTTAGAGTATTTTTTTATGTGACAGAAAAATTACGTTCAAAAGTTAATGAAAGTACAATCGTTGACCAAAATAAAATAGGACAAAGTGTTACCTTAGAGCCTTAGACAGTTTCACAATTCAAAGATTTGTGTAGTGTAACTGAGACGTATGTGTCTCAGATTACAACTTGATTTGACTTGACAATTGATTTACAAAAAGTTAGGTTGTGTTTTTTCACGTTTCATCTCGTCACTGTCACTATGTTCAATTGAATGATTGTGAGTTTTTGAAATATTGTCGAATGATGACATCAGAATTGTTTTTTTATTTTTGACACTTTTGTTTCCTAAGAGATGGATTTCGCAAAAATATCGAATTACACAATCGAAATTTACTTTGTCCTATTTTATTTTGGTCAACGACTGTACCTACATAATAGTAGTTTCTTACCTTGCTCGATTATGTTCTTTTGGCTTTGTTTTCACATTTTTTTGCCGTACAAACCATGCCACCTGTGAGCTTACTCATCTTAATATTATTCATGTATCGCCACCACTGGTAGAAAACCAATTGCGTCAACCGCGGTTATGATGCGCTACTGACTTCTACTCTGAACTTATGGCCGCTTCATCTGCGCGGCTTAGATGCGCGGACTTTTCCCGCCCAAGAGAGTTTGTCTTCTGATTGATTTAGAGGCTTCGACTCTCATTAATCTAGGAAGCCGTGATAGGCATGCTTGATGGAGTTGTTTAACTTAATAATTTTTTCTCATTTAATATTAATTCAAATGTAAAATGTCTTTAAAATATACGTTTTAGTAATTATGTGTAATAAAAAAATTAACAATAAATGAATTAAATTAAAAACTGGAACCAACTAAAATTAATATTCTGAAAAATTCACATTTTCTTCGTAAGTAACATGTCTGACGATTTTTTCTTTCAAATTCTCTTCTTACATCCTGCAGTTTTTTATAAATGATCAAATTGATTGCTGCATCCAACAATTTTGTTCGGGAACAACGTATTTATGTATCCTCGAGCGTTGCGTATGTACTTGAAAAGCAATTATTATTAAATGATTTTGACATAATATACAATAGTATATTTCAAACCAAGGTAAGAAAGTGGTTTCTTGCAGACCGCAGGCAAAGATTATAAACCGAGTCGTAGACGAGGTTTATAAGTGCCTAAGGTCTGCAAGGACACTTTCTTAACAAGGTTTGAATACAATTTTTTTCCCTACCGGCACAACTTTGTTGAAAAAAGTCAAAAAAGATGGTTATATTCGTGATTAAAACGAAAATTTTGAGAATTGAATAGTAGGCTGTGTTATTTGTTTAATTAACTTGTCATCGCATTTGAAGATTTGAGGTTTGTTCGAAAATTTGATATAAACAGGGTAAAGTAATCTACCTACCTAGCTTATCTGTTTATTTTCCAGATTATATGATTGACCTACCAACTTACTTCATTGAATTGGCTTTCATTTATCAATAACTTATTTCACTTTTGACACTTTTGACATTTGTATTTTGGTACAGTTTTACCATAAACATTTCATGATTAACTTTCTTACCTTAGCGAGAAAGTTGAATTTTCTCACCTCAAATGAGGTATCCACAGCCTACATTTCTAACCGGTAGGGAGAAAAAACATTTTTTCCTCTTGTAAACTCAATTCGGGGACATAGGTACTGCGTATACCCTGTTTTAAAATCCGCTGAAATTTTGGTTGGTGAAAAACTTCTTATTGCCGCAATCCACGTGATTTTTTCAATGTCTGAAGGAAAAGCAAAAAATGTAAATTATTTACGGCCCCGGCAATGTATGTTGATTTGCAGGCAGATATTTTGCATTTAAATTTTACTTTACCATTACTCTCCCACTTATGCCGAAAAATAAGTATGCAAATATTTGTACTCTTTTTGTTACCGGGAACCGGGGGAACACACCATTGTTTGGTTTCTTTTTGTCTTGAAACTAAAAGTGTAACTTTATTAAGAAGTCAGTTTCACCACATAAGTTTTTACCTTTCTTAAATTACGTAGCATAGGTATTCACAAATTGCTCAAAAAGTTGAAAATTTTTATTCTTTATTGTTTTCTTATTGACAACTTCTCAATACTAAAAAGGTTGAATATTATAATTACTTAATAAGTTAATAAATGCCACAAATTCTTACCTTTCTAGTCATAGAAAGTCTTATACCTTTAATACATTTTAATTTTTTTCAGAAAAGTGTCACATTTGACAAATATTTTTGACTGTTTTAAATACAACGGTAATAATCGAAATTTTACGAATAAAGACGACGGAGTGTTTTGGCCAAATGCGTGCGGAGCAGCACTGTCGAAGCTATTCCAACTTTTTATATGGGATTGAAGTGTCTTACTATAGTTTAATGGTCTGTGAGTACAATTGATTCCCCGTACCCCTCCCCAATGAATTAATAATTTATAAATAAAAGAAATGTAGATATTTTAGACGGTGAAGAATAAAATCCCATTAATGCAATCACCCAAGTCTTAAAAACACATAAAGTCCATTCACGTTTGATTTTCCTAGTCAAGGTCAAATAATTCAATATTGTGGCGGTGTGATTTTTAGTTCAAAAATGCTTTAGCTGTGTATGTCACCAATACGGGCTGATAAAGTAACCAAGTCATTCGTAGACTGTAGAGGTTATATTATTCGCTGTCAGCAAAGAAACAGTCATTTTTCAAATATTGTTTTTAGAGGATAACAGTAGGTAATAATACATCCATTTTGTTATCATTTGCACTAAAAATAGTGTCAGTTCTTAATCGGTATGAAAGGATTAGGAACATACAATAGGTACCTAACTCCTACCTACTGGTGTTGTATTTTTCTGCTTGCGCTGTTGATTAAGTGAAAAAACCCTTAATGACTACAGTGATGACTGATGAGGAACCAGAATAAGTTATAGAAAATGAACCCAATAGAAAATTGTGTGAAGTTTCTTTCATTGGAAGCGATGGAAGTAAGGAATGCATCTAAATGATGGAACAAATTTGGCAATAAAATTTCAGTTATTCAGAGACACTTATACGTTTTGATTGTGGTTGTGACGTTTCAAGAATGTATTGTTACAATTGCATACCACAAAAGAAAGGTGTATTTTGATTTTTAATGATTTTTTTCTAATTTAAGTTTTCGATGTACACATTACCTTTAAAATAACGTTAAAACTGCTCAATAAAGGTCGTAAATAGATTATAATCATGTTAATACATACAATACATTAAATATTAAAGGATTCTGACTAATTAATTTTCGAACTGAAGCTATTTTTTCTTGAGTCCGTATTAGCTTGCGGGTTTCGTTACATTACGTCAGTTGTGGAAGGTTAACGCAATTTTAAAATTAACCTTTTGTCTTTTCGCCATGGTAAAATCACCCAGGAATAGAATTTTATTAAAAAATCTGTGACTTTATTTCACACGTCAAACTAACATTCAAAATTAAAGACGTCAAATCGCTCTCAATCGCTCTATCACGAATAAAACACGATAATGTAAAAATTACTAGGAAAGGAGGCGCAGGCTTGCAACGTGACGACAATTTGGCAGGGAAAATCCAACGTGAATGGACTTTAAATGAAACGGAAATTCCAAATACTTATGACAAGAAAATAAACACAAAACGATTCCAATGATAATATCAGGGCCAAATTAAAAGCGAAGATTACCAACAGCATCGAAACTAGGGTATTATTAGCAAGGGTCTTGCTGTCAACGTAAATTTGAATTTCCAACGCCTACCGCGATGCCACTTATTCTGAATTATAATATAGCTTTCTGCTTTCTACGCTGACTACCAGAATTATGTTAAAATAGTACTTTTTTAGTGCACTTAGGCCCGGTTGCATAAAGTGATGTCAAGTCGTTGTTAAAGTTAACATGTCAAGCGATCTGATTGGAGGAAATTTAACATTTTATTTGAATCAGCCAATCAAATGGGCGGATTTCCGACTTGACGCGTTGTTAGCTGACATGATGTTAACTAAGCTTTATGCAACCGGGCCTTAGCTTAATATTTTATTCACCTGTATTCTTTTTACTTGTGCCACATATGCGTATTTAATAGTAGATTACATACCGAGGTGGAAAGTGTTTCATTCCTGTCGAGAGCTAAGATAGTTTACTAAGGCGTAGCCGAGGTGAACTAATGCTCCAGACAGGAATGAAACACATTCCCACCGAGGTTTGTATACTATTTTATTCGGAATCATTCAGGAATGGTTAACTTTCCGCCCTCGTATAAGGTTAGGAATGTGCATATTACAATACGATTCCGAATAAAATGTTATTACATATTGGGTGATTCAAAATGATTGTGGCCAAGTATGGCAACTATGTACGAACATGTATGTGGCAACTGTGTGGGTAGGGTAGAGTTGATATTTATTTGACAGTTCATAGTCGCGCAATTTTGAAAACTGTCAAATCAATGTGTAATGATATCAAAAAAATCAAATGCACGCATATGAAATGTCATACAAATGACAACTCTACCTCATCCACACAGTTGCCACATAAATTTTCGTACATAGTTGCCATACTTGGCCACAATCATTTTGAATCATCCAATACTATTATTCAATTGTTCTTAAGGTTTTTTATTTTAGAATATAGCTACGTGGCCATACTATGGTACTTTTCATTTAAATTACTGGGGAGCAAGTCGTGTAGTTATTCCATTGGTTATGTTATACCTAAAGGCGGGTCACGTCCGTAAATTTATGGAGCAATAGCGAGTCATTCTAAAACACTTCTTACATTGTAAATAATCCTGCAAATTATTTCTGCATCTGAATCAGTAGAAGTCGGTCTAAAACCGTTTGTCGCTTCTTAAAGTTTGTGAACATTGAACAGATATAACTATAAAACTAACTATAGTCCATTTTTTAATTATAGTCCGATGTATCAATTAAAAAGCAGAACAACTGTCATATTGCTATCTCTTTTCAACATAATGTAAAGAAACTATTGAATTCTTGTACGTATTGTATTAAGCGTGTCCCACTATGCATCTCGCTTTAGCATATGCGATTAGACCAAGACGCGAATTGTACGTTTATTCCACAGCGACGTCAAATTTTTAGGTTACGTTTTAACCACGTTATTTGTAATAATTTTGTTTAATTTTGCTTGAAATGTCCTCCGTATGATGCCAACGAAAAGCATGTGGACAAATCCTTTTACAGAATTTGTAAATTGCAAAAATAATATTGAAATTGCGCGGAAACTTGCAAGACTGGAAGTTAACAGGTAAGGGGGTAAACTAATTCATAGAGAGTTGTTTTGTGTTCATGGCGTTGCCGAAACGAAATCTAGGAAGAAAGAAAGACAGTCTAAACGTGGTTGTTTAGTGCTGTTTTCAACAATTTTTAATATATCTGACCTATTAGTTGATATGTAAATAGTTATCAAAAGCGTTCTGAAGGGCGCGGTTTTTTGAAAGATAAAATTAAAACGGAGGAATGAATTTGCAGAAATACCAAGAAAGCACGAAAGTACACAATATCTGTCTCATGTTGCTTAAATAAATTTTCAAATATTGGTAGAACCATGCACTGCTGTCAAATGTCGAAAGCAGACGCAGGTCATGTCGACTTCTTGATTCGGACTAAGCTCATCGGACTATAATAAAAAAATGGACTATATACAGAAAACGTTCTTCAATTTAGGAGCTACAAAGCTTTTTCAAAAATATGTAACTAAAAATTTTAAAACAGTAAAGTTGCAACCTAGCGGTTTAATCAAACAACTTCTTTAACACAAGTTTTAATGAAATAAACCAGTAATAATTTT
Organism: Tenebrio molitor; assembly: GCF_963966145.1. Taxonomy (NCBI): domain Eukaryota; kingdom Metazoa; phylum Arthropoda; class Insecta; order Coleoptera; family Tenebrionidae; genus Tenebrio; species Tenebrio molitor. The sequence continues at coordinate 15,554,123 of NC_091047.1, forward strand.
TTAAATATAATCTCAGTATTACAGCGATCGTTATTTCTAAGACATAAAAAGGATTATAGGTGTCGTTTACCACATTTAAACTAACTTGTAGATTTAGCTTAAAAATGATAAACAATGTAACATTTTATTGCAACAACGGAATATGACAATTTTTATTACTTCTATATATTTTTACGATTTGAATTATTCAAAGGAAACAAAATTATGTAGAACTGTTACAAAGATTTTCTAAAAAGCACTGGGAATGTATATTATTGTAGGTATTATAATTATTTGGTTATTATTTTTAGTGAGTTTATAAATTTTAAATTCAGTCTTGACATTAATCAGTGCAAGTCAAACATACATAAAATGCAACAAATATTTAAATGTATAAGAGAAAATGATGAAGTATGAAGAAAATAAAAACACAAAACGAAATAAGTGAACTTCAGAGGAATTTTACAAAATATTATTGATATTAAGGACCCCGTATATAATTTATTCTTTCATATTTTTATAATATATTCTAAAAATTATCTGAATCTCAGCTACATTCAGGCACAAATATTTCAATACTTTCTACTGCTCTGTTTTGGGCTTTCATAGCTCTTCTTCGTTCTTCAATCATTTGTTTTCTTTGTGCTTCACGCTTTTTCCGAGCTTCTTCATTTGCTGCTGAGACTGGTTTTATTCTATTTACCACTTTTTTTGATTTTCCATTAGCGCTAGCTTTAGTTACAATTTCCGGTTTTACCTAGAATTGTTTTTATTTTTAATTTTTGAAGGAAGATCAAAATTAAACATACCTCTTTCCAATTATTGGCTTTTATTGTGTCAATTTCTTTAAATAACGCATCTACTTGGTCAACCTGAAGCATTACCATGTCCCAAAACCCTTGTAAATCTTCGTTGGTAGTTGGAAAAGCTTCTGTCTCACTCTGTCAAAAAAGTTATTTTATGACACACATTTTCTCAATCTTAATAGCTCACCTGAGTGATGTTATTCGTACATAAACCTTTGAACTGCTGCATTTTTTGTGAAACCAACAAGCGTGCTTTTCCTGCCGCTGAATGAATCTTTCCTACAATTTCCTCCGGCAAATCATCGTTAGACAACTCAATTTCCACATTGTCCGCCAATTTCAGAAGGCGATTTGTTTCGTTCTGGAGTATTTTCAAAAAATAGTGACCATCCTTTTCACCTGTGTGCAAAGAATGCCGTTTAAAGATCAAGCCGAGAAAACCAATTAGTTTCTTTATTAAAAAATAAATAGAGTATTTAAATCCATCAAGTGGCAAAACGATGATTTTCAATAATACACTCATTGCAAAAATTTACTCTATCTACATCATTCGATAATGTAATACAAAAACACACACAAATTATTAAGATAAGATTAAAAATGATCGAGATTGATAGGTTCGATTAATTTGACATTGTCATTTTTTTTAAATTAAATTTTTCAATCAAGTATGTAACACTAATTTGAGATGTACGACATATTGATCTTGTGCAGTCTTACCTGATTCTTCAGCAATAGTTGTTTTAGCAATATTGCCACCTTCACTTGCAGTGATCTGTTTAGAGTGCCCATTAATTTTGGTTTCATCAGTTAAAGTCGGTACAGTACTACTTTTCTGCATGGAAGTCTCAACACCTTTTCTTGGAGATATTATGGGAAGCTGGGCCCTAAATTCTGGTCTCAAGTGCCTCAAAACTGGCAGAGCTGGACTGCTATTGCTTTGTTTCATTATTGATTCGCTTGTCCCGTTTTCATTTTTACTGTTGTTAACTTCATTACTGGTGTCGAAAGAATTGTCATTTTCTGATTCCGAATCACGATTTTTTTGTCGTTTTGTTACAAAAAATCCTTGAGCTAGGGCTCCTGGTCCATATAAGCGTTCAACCCTCTGCTGAATAAATGATTTAGTTTCCGTTTTGCTGGAGTACTCTCTGACTGTAGATTCTATGCTGCATTTGCTCTGCCCGTTAACAGTTGATGTAAAACTCTTAGATTCAAAACTCACACACTTAGTTTTTAAGGGGGTATGATCATAACATGCGTCGATTGCGTCTTTTCCAAATAAATTAGATGTAAAGTGAGATTCCGTGTGCTTCTGAAAAGTCATCGTTTTTGCGGATTGATACTGTTGGGTCAGAGTGTTCTCAGACATCTTAGGTTTTATATGAGTAGGTAACGGGACAAGATTTGGGGGTGAAAGTAAGTTGTTTTGGATGCAATAGGTTGGAACGTTTTTCGGTGTTAAATTGTCATGGTCTAGACGATGGGGTGAAGTATCTCTAGATCTTGCTAGACGAACGGGATCGTAGTTTGTTGTTGTCGAATAACCGTTGACAGTACAGGCTAAACTGAGATAAGACGGTAAATGAGGTTCTGTTGAGGGAGTTTTTAGACTTGCGCTGCGTAAAGTTCCTCCAGATGAAGCTTCTGACCAATCTACAAAAGTTAACATCAATTAGAAAGGTTTACTTATTAATTTGTGAAATCAAACATTGCTATTATTGTTGCAGTTCGGAAGTTTATTTAAGAAATAATAAATATTCAAATGACATACATATTAGTCAGTTTTTGTTATTGGAATGCTTGTCAGGCGTAAATAATTCAGTTGTGAGCAGTGAGATTGAATTGTAAGCAATGAACTTGGCTGTGAGAAAATTACATTAAAGAAATTTGTTGAAGCATGACTGCTTAACTGTTTAAAAATGTATGAATTAAAATTCTAAATTAAAAGGTTCCGGTTTAATTTTGGTTGAACAACACTGGTCACAATTTAAAATTGATATGCTGATCTACGTTTTATGAAATTAAATCACAAACGTAAAAACTTCGATAACATTTTGAACGTGTTTCGGACACCAATTTGTTTAAATTAAATAAGAAATGTATTCAAACCAACATAATGTTACGATCTCTTCAATTCAACAGTACTTTCGTGTAAAAAGTTTACGGCTTTATGTTTATTTACATTATACACACATGGAAAATTTCACAATGAAGCTTAAACGCGTGCCTTCTTACGAGCACCCTGTTAGGGTAAGAAATTATAAGATCAAATTTTATGCGTCAATCTTGTTTCTTTTAAATCCGCAGGTAATTTCTCTTTTTTTTGTCGTCGAACTGCGGCATTGGCACTTTCCATCTGCGCATCTAACACTGCATTAGCGCTACTGACACGAATTGTCTCCATAAAGAGCATGAAGACAATGAGTTTTGAGAACGGGTTACTTTTTCCTACTGAGGAGAAAATCGATATCGGGATGAGTACTCACATATTGATTTTGTCAATTGTTAATGCAATGCACACAAGTTGGGTGCCAAAAACGATGACTAATAAACACCGTTCATGCATGTTGTTTTGGCATAATGGGAGCCCATGATTTATTTTTTTAACGTTGGATACACTTTGATTTCCGTCACTAAAGTGCCTGACACGCGGACCTCTCAAAATGAACATAACATGTTGCTGAATTTCCCGCGATGTCCGACTATTCTTCTGTTGCAAACTAGTAAAACTGACAACAATGCACTAAACATTGACGTTATTTATAACCTCAAACAAAAATATAACCTAATTTGGCTTGACTAGCAAATTAAATGCAAAATTTCCATGGCCTCCCATTATGCCAAAACAACGTGAATGCATTTTAGTCTATCTTTTCTGAATAAGAATTTACAAGATGTTCGTTTGGGGCGTGCTTTTAGTGTTATCTTCCGGAACACCTCAAACACTATAATATTAATTTATTTATTATTTTTCCTTGCGTGTAGGACAAAATCATAACGACAATAACTGTTGCGTTCTAATCTAAATACAAATTAATAAATCGTACTACTCAGCACTACTGGAAAATTGACTAAATAAATATGAAACCGTAAAGCGTGCACCAATATTTCAATACAGGCAAGTGGTGAGTATACTTTTTGCCATGTTTATTTATTCAATACAAAATTGCAACAAAAATACTGAAAAGCAAACGGTTAGTTCTTATTAACAATAAAACAGATCAAATTAGTACTTCAGCTTTTAGGCTTTTTTTCTTAATACTTAAGATCCCATTTTCTATTCGAAACAAATCGAAAATACAAATGTTTTAAGCACAGATGTTATTGTCTAATTATTATCTAAAACTTTTATATTACTGTTATGTTGCGCATAACGTTAAAGGATAAATTGTAACTTTACGTTTGGCTGCATTACCTTTTCAGTTTTTACGTAACTTTTAAGTGAAACATTTTTCCGAGTTATTTCGAGCACATATTTGATTGGGATTGTCGCTTTGGTAGAGCACAACTTCACAACTACAAGACAAAATAAGCGTTCAAATATCAACAATTCGTTACTTTAAATAAAAACTGTAACTTATCAAACGAAGGGCCAACATCGATCACACACAAGGTTTATTCTACCTGACAGGTCAGCGGAGGCCTCTACGTCGAGAGAGCAAGTCCCGATGGAGTCCACAGATCGGTCCATCACCGTTTCGGAAGCGTTTTCATTACAAGAAGCGCAATTAGAAGGTATGACCGTAGCAGCGACAGGGTTTTCCCCGGAGCATTTCCCCAAATCGTCGCTACTGTCGGTCTTTTCAGTTCGTCGTCTGACAGACGAACTTCTTCGAGCAATTTGTTGACGCCTAGTCGAAAACGAGGTTCGACGGGCCTGTGCGGACGACTTTTGGGAATTGTCCGGTGGTGGTGAAAAGGGGAGGTTAGGATCAAGAGGAAGGGTGCAGGGACGGCGAGCTGGCAACGGTGAGGTCGGTATCCTGGTGACGCCGAGCAGCAGTACCGTAGAGCGATCCTCCGGCAGGTCACTGCACTCAACATACCGTCAATCTTATAAATTACTAAAACACTACGATGACGTGCAAACAGATGGGAAGCGGTAACGATTGGGGGATCGTAGTAAGCGGGATCTAGGTGCACAGACAGCCATGTAAGCGTGCTACAGAAATCCGCAGAAGTGTGCATTTATACTACCAAAAAAATTCAACCATAACAACGGTTACGAATATTTACAAAAATACGTACAGGTCTCAATGATTTCTGACTGGATTTCAAAGTCATATCTGTATTTTGCATTTGAGTTGTCATTACAGAACACCTAAATTAGAACGGACTACATACCGGAGAGTAATTCATTATTATCAACGTTGTGGTTAATTAACAGTGAAAGAGTTGAGTAGAGCTTCTTTAAGGGGTTTATAGAAAAATCAAAATTTTAATTTATACCTGAACAGCAAAATGATGCTGAAGTCATTCAGCGGTGAAAATAAAAAGACAAAGCGCACCTTTTCAGTTTTTTAACGTGAATACTAGTCTATACATGGGTATATGAGACAGAACATTTAAAAAATTGGATAGAATGATGTCATCACCGGAGACAATGATGTAAAAAGTCCCACTCCTTATTTGTGCAAATTATACATAATACGAATAAGATACCTATTCGTATTCTTCTTTTGATTAATTGATTCGGATAAAACTTAAACATTATTTAGAACACTGTCAATCAATATTAACAATTTTATATTACATATATGACATTTATTTACGTTAAACATTCCTTTCGATAATGCCCTTTTTAAAGCTTTGTCTGAAGCAGTCGTAGCTACCTTAAGAGTAAAAAAAATTCTACTGGAGAATATCGCTTTACCGTTTCTTGGCCAGTACTTGCAGTTGAGTGGCTAACCCAATTAATGAATAATTTTGATCTATGTTCTTATAAACCTTTAGTTTTTTCTTCCGAGCAAAGTAAAACGTGAGGCGTAACTTAATGAAGTTGCGCTTGATAATTGTGATGTTTACGTGACTTTTATTTAAAAATATGTTTTCGTTTGAGAATACAAAATATTTACTATTTTCGAAATGAGAATGAAAAAAATTGTGACTAGGTTTACCATACATAAGCTTGTTTTTGGGTTTCGCTTTTGTTTTTTTTTTGTCGATTATTCTGGATAATATCTTGGATACGTTCCTGAAACAACTTCTACAAAAACTGTCTTTGCCAGTTCTTGAACAAGTTTGGACAACATTCGAATTGTAAGAATTTTAAAAATTATGATCCCATTTAATATTTCTTCGGTAACATTTTTAATTCAAGGCAATCTACTGATGGAAATTGCTGGCAAAGGTAAATATAACTCTGACGCATTAAACGATTTGAAATAATTATTGCAGCAACGAAAAGACTTTAATAGACATCACAGCTAAAAAATGTTAGATTATGTAAAAATGCGAAAGTTGTTTCGCTTTCATTGAAATATTAAATCCGTAAGTGGCATTTATTTAATTAATAAAAAAAACCTCCATCTCTTGGGATAAAATCATTAGACTAACAAATTATGTTAATCGGGGTCGCCTTCGTGAAAATCTTAATAATATGTAACATGTGAAATATCTCGTGAGTGTAAATTGTAATACTATTAGTTTTAATCATAATTCATCGATTAAAAATTCTCGTATAGTATTACCTGTTTTAAAAAACGGTACATATGTCATAGATATAGATAGGTACTGCAATATGATAATTGGAAAGTTGAAAATAGTTATTTTCATATGAGTAGCGCTCGCATCAGATTACTTTTCAGGTATGGGGCCGAAATTTGAAGCACGAGGCGGTAGCCGAGTGTTGTTGCAAAACAGGCCGAATGCATGAAAAATTACAGGGCACGAGTATTGAATAACGCTTTTCGTGTTCGTTTGGCAAAATTTTAAAAAACATTAATTAATTCTAAATTCTGAGGTTGTCTTTGACAGATGTCAAGTTAGGTATATAAACATAAAAGTTTATATATTTAGTTATATACCAGTTTTCATGTTATGTATCTCGGGAAACGAACACGAAAGATTTAAATGAATACTCTGGTGGTGTACAATTATTTTATCGTAAGAACAATTCAAAAGTGGAACAAATTTGGGATGTGACGTTAAAAACATCAAAAATTTCATATTTGCTACAAATATGTATTTGTAGAATTATTTTTAGGTGCATTTGTTGTTACAAGTTGCAATACTAACTGACAGTAAATTAGTTCGTTTCTTTAGAAAAGCACACACCAAAACATTTTTAAAAACCTGAAGGCGGTTATTTATGTGTGTAAATTTATGGTCACATTCAACATTCTACAAGAAGGCTTTTAAAATTAAGATTTATATTAGCTAAAAAACATTATTCGAATCGCTGAAACTGACGGGTTTGTTCACTATGTTGGTAATTAATGTTTCCCGTGTGTGTCTGTACACCTTTCGTAATGTTACTATTTTTCTGTAAAAGATACGCAATCGATTTATTTTTGATATTTTTCTCTCAACACACTCAGCTGTTTCTACAATACGGTCGATACTACTATTAATACTAATATATTTTTAAAACACATAAAGTATGTATGTAATTTAAATAAAAATGGACCCTTATGGAGTAATTTGGATGCATTATAGATTAGAGATTTTTAGGAATTCTTATTTAAAAATGTGAAATAAATTATGACGCAAAGTTACTAACAATAAGTGTTTGTAACATGGATTATTCATGCACAAAAATTGCAGACAAAATACCTCTTAATCCATTTATTGATGAATTTATTTAAGCGTCGTCGTTTTCCCATTTTTAACCGAAAATTGAAACTGCAGAACTGACGATTCATTTGTATAATGAAAATGTGTGCACATTTCAAAGCATGATTCAGGTTGAACTGATTTTAGAACGCTAGACTTCAGGAATTCCCTTTCGTGTTTATTTATAGCAGCCCCTTAAACTATTCAGATAGTGAATGTGCAACTGCTAAGAGATTTTTTTTTTAACCGCTGTTGCTACAAGAGTTTTTAACACTCAGGTCCTTCGCAAAATGCAGAAATGAAAAATCAAGTTGGCGAAAATGAGGTTAAATCAATGGCAACGTACCCATTTATGATATAAAAGTGGGCGGACAAGGTAAAATTATTGTACATGAATTTAACATTCGGGAAGTTCTACAGTATGAGTTGAACAACGATTAAAAACTAAGTTTTGTGTAATTGGTAGAAAATTGCCACATCTATTTTTTTACTTTTACACAAAACAGGCAAAATAATCTAAAGTATAAATTCATGCGGTTTTATAGAGGTTTCTTAAATAATTTAATTATTATAAGAAAAATATAAAAAACGTGTCTGCCATTCAAAACTGCACTTACCTAGGAGGAATATCTGAAAATGCCGACATGCAGACAGAATCAGAAAGTAATTTGTTTCTTATTAATATATATTTTTCATATTTTATCGATACTTGTTGAACTATTCACTTAAAATTCATATTATATGATACTATTCCAAGCTATCTAATCTAGCTCATGTAAAAATTGGGATCAGACTATTCAATACGCATAGTCCAGTGGTTTTCACGGTGTCTCTGTAAGAGGAAGCCAATACAAAACCCGATAAGTTCAACGAGGGGATGATACCTTGTTGCCATTAATAACACACTTTACTGAAAGGTCACAAATGGGTTTGGTTAATCATGAAGCGGGTCAGTGACGATATGTTAAATAAAAATATAAAAAACCATATAAACTTCTTTACATTAAAATGATTTTACAGAAACACAATGCGAACACTAACAAAAGTAATCTACACAAATCACCAGTCAACACAAAATTAAACTTCGTTTAATTGCAAAAATACACTCATCAAGAAAAGGGTTGCGTCAAGTATACCGGGTGGGGCATCGTATACGCGCACGCGAGAAATCGCAACTTCTAATTAAATAAAATTGTCGAAATTTTTCAGACTTACCTGGCTATTGGTAAGGTACATTTCATAATTTTTTGATAATTTTTCACTTACAAAGCCAAAAAAAATTAAAATGTAAATTTCAACCAAAAAGTCAAATTCTGATTTTTATACTAACCTACCCAGATTCACTTCCTATAATTATTTACGAAATCTACGGAAAAAAATACCAATTAGATTTTGAATTAAACGCAGTTTTACATTTCAACTTTCAAAATCATTTTTATTTATGACCTGCTACTTGTGCTGTCGTAAATTTAGGTGACAATGGAAACTGTCAATTTTATGGCAAAAAGGTTTAAAACGGTCGGCTATACCTTTGTTGGGAAATTATACCATTGTGCCGTAAATCACCCGTCTGGTTTACGTTTAAATAAAAAATCGAATTATTTAGCTAACCAAGTCAAAATTTGTAATTGTGCCACCAGGGTTTGATGGGCTAGCAGATACAGATTCATTTAGTGTAAAAACTTTATAGGTAAATTAACAGTTAATTTCAGAAAACTAATAAAACCGTTACGGCCTTATTTATTAACAAAATTTTTTTTAAAAATTCTCAAATATACCTTATCAATAATTAGCCAGGTATATAAAATTTCGCCAATTTTATTTAATTAGAAGTCGGGATTTCTCGCGTGCGCGTATACGATGCCCCACCCGGTATATGTATGTTTTCTCGATTTCGTTGAAGGTCGTAAAGTTTTATTGCATATTATGAGCGATTAACGGGCACAATGGTTGGGTTTGAAAAGGTTGGAAAGCGGCGCGTGCCATTTGTCGTATGCAAAATGTAAAGGGTGATTCAAGTTTTACCGCCCGAGCGAAAACACACACTTCGACTTAAAATTCTCAAAAAATTCAGGAATGATTGTGACGCAGTAGAACATTCTGTAAAAATTTCAAATTTTTTAATGAAACGAATAAATATTTCGTTTTAATTCAATAACCGCTACATTGATTTACATAATTTTTCACTGAGAGTCCTTTCAAACATTTAGGAAAAATTTGATGTCATTGAAATCATGAAAGCATCACCGGTTTTTTAAATAGATGGAATTCGATATTAAAGTGCAAAATTTAGCTATGATTTATTATTAAATTGGGCGGTCACTTCAACAATAGAGGTTTACATGGGTTATTTATGGTACCCTTAAGGGACTAAAGAATTACTAGAAAAATTCTCAACAGCTGTTTCCCAACAAGGAGGTACAGTCGATGGACAAATAAAACTGGGACAAAAATGACAATCACATAAGTCAAAATTTACAAATTTGCATCGTTTAATTACGGCTTTATCACAAATAGGTTAACTTTGGTATGACATATTATATAGACACTGACAAATATATTGACAATTCAATGATGTGATTTACATAGATTAAATTTTAAGTGTCCCAGTTTTATTTGTCTACCGACCGTACATATTTATATTTATTTATGACACTGCAGTTGTAAATCTTGATCATTTTTCGCTGCTAATGTTAAAATTGGAATAATTCAAAAAATAATCCTTTTCTTTTGATGCGAATTTCATAAATATGTTCTTTGAATTAAGTGTGAATTATGAGCGTGCACGGCAAAATTTTTTTTTTTTTGGTCAAAATCGATTTTTAAAATTTTATGGCTCCGAATGAAGTGATATGGGAAAATTGACTGCACTCGTTTGAAGCCTTACATGAAGGGAATGTAACTCTAAAGGTTTAATAGGTTTCTCGCGTGCGCGTATACGATGCCCCACCCGGTACAATACTACCCTGTTTAAAATATTACCTGGTAGTGGTAAACTAGGATTTATAAACCCCGCAAGATCTTTAACTTCAAGTACCATAAAATTGTACGACCTACAACCAAATTGAGAAAACAGTATATATACCTACTTTAAAATAAAAAGATAACGATGTTTACAGTGGAAGGACTTAGCGAGAAATTATATGCCTCATAACCAAATAGTTATCCATGATTATACAGGGTGTCTCAAAAATGGCGCCCAATCTCCTAAGGGTCTTAAAGAATAGAAGTCTAGGAAGGTAAATCTCAATACAAAATTTGATCGGACCAACAGATTTTGCATAACTTGCTCTTAAATATGGTAATTTCAAAGAGATGTATCTCCTTTATTAACAAATTTTACAGCTGAATTATAAATTACTTTACAATGTTACTTTTTCCAAGACCCCTTTAGGTAGTGAAACAACACCGAAGTAATTCTTTTTAGAGTAATGACCTACCAAAATACGCTAAAATAACAGTGGCAACATTGACCTCAAAGGAGAATTGGTTTAGTTGATTGTGCATACCAACCGATGTTGTCAAATTTGCTTATTTTAAAATGTGTATAACTTAGAAAATAGTCAAAGGAAAAAAATTCACAACGAAATTGAACTCAACTCTTCAAATAGTTTAACCCCTCAAGAGATTGGGCGCCATTTTTCAGACACCTGTATAATATAAAAAACAAAAAAAAAGATAAGAGGCGGCTATGTAAAGCTAAAGCAAAACCTCTGACAACGTACGGCGTAGCTTCAACTACACTAACATCTGTGACGAAGAGAGGTTTTGCCGAAACTCCAACATAGTTGTGTGTGGTAAACACAGTATTCATTTTCTTCGTTTCAATTTCGAAAGTAAATGAGTGATTCGTGGTATCCAGTGAAAACCATTTTTTAAATAAAATTCACATAAATCTCAAAACTGACAAGTGACAGTACATACATTTTTATAAATGTATAAATGTGTTACGCCGCACGTTTTCAGAAATTTAGTTTTCCATTTATCTCTTTTTCTGTTGATTACATTGTAGTTATGAGTTACACGTACAATAAAGCTGAATTTATAAACTCTTCTGCAGCCGCAGCAGTTGCTGTTGACGCAACGGCAAGAAGATAAAAGATGCGCATTGGGTACTGTCTTTTATAAAGTTCGGTATCAGCCACGGTTGCAGTTGGGCAGCCGCAGCTATGCCGTTGGATATAACCAATTTTTATCTTCTGCGGCAACTGCTGCGAATTCAGTAACGCTCGACCAATCAGGTGTAAGAAATTGTGCCGATAAAACAGGTGTTGGTTGTTGACAGCATAATAAACCAATAAACGGGTGTATTTAAAACGTTGTTCCGGATCTGCAGCTCTCATTTTCAGAAAATAATTCTAACTGCCTTGAGTTTTCCTTTGTCTATTAATTGGCCTTGTTTTATATCTTCTCCTTCCACGATTCGTTTTTAGTATTACATAAGAACACAGTAACAACCCAAAAGTTCCCAAAAGCACTTTTTCGTCAATCATTGTAAAGAAACGGATATTAACGTGTAACAACAAAGAAATATAGGTTTGTTACATTATGTGTTGACAGGTGGCATATCAGTATGGTACCAACTGCAACGGCATGGAGTTTATAAATTGGTATTCTTGCCACCACTGCTGCGGCTGCGGGTACCTCAACCGCTACAGCAACTGTTGCGGCTGCGGAAGAGTTTATAAATCCCACTTAAGAATTCTGTTAGAACTTCGTCGAACCACTTTCGGAACACCCCCTCTGTCGAAGGGATGAGGACGTCCAGAAGAAGCAGAATCAACGCTCAACCCTCAACTGAGAACACAACTCGTCTTGCAACCGTCAACCACGACAAGACATAATCACACATATCTTTGTAATTGAACTACTCAATATTCAATTTTGGTCTTTCGATCCGCCGAAACAAATTCTTCACACAAATAGTTTCCTGAGAGTAGATTTTTGGCTTTACGTCCAACCCGTTCTATGGATATAATTTCTTGTCTTGAATAAAAGTTGTTTTGATTAATAATTAATGAATGGCTTTTATAATGTATTAGTTCTTGCATATTAAAAAAAAATAATAATAATGAACAGAATATTCGGCAAAGTAGAAAATTGAAAATGAATAATAAAATGTGTACAGAATGTCACTAGGTATATTGTATACAGTATCAAATATGTAAACAGTAAAAATGGCAAATGACACTCAATTCGCGTGACGTGTTTTTATATTAGTGGAAAATTAAAAATTGATACAACTGATGGCAGCTTTTTCAGATTAAAGAAGAATAAAATTAAGTTAAGAAAAGAAGTTTGGTTTATAAGCAACTTTATTGTTTTCAACAAAAAGTGTTTTTACCAATTTGTAGACATACGCCCGGTTGTATAAAGCAATGTCAATTCGTTGTTAAAGTTAACACTGTCAAGCGATCTGATTGAAGGATATTTAACATTGAATTTGAATTAGCCAATCAAATGGACGGATTTTCGACTTGACGCGTTATTAGCTGACACGATGTTAAATATTAGGCATGCGCGATGTTTTTGGGACCGAGTTGGCTATGACTTTTTCTTTTCATGTTGGACTAACTGATTCAGTGATGCAACAGATGCAACTTTTTTTTTCTGTCAGTGTTTGTTCGACATTTTGTTGCCACCGCATGGTATTATTTTAATATTCGTAAAAAAGTACATGATTTATTAAGTGTGTAAAAATAATTTTAATTTCCGTCAAAGGAATAGACAAAATTGGCAAAACAATTTTGTTTCGCCAAAAAATTTCCATTAAACGACGCTACTTCCAATTTAAAAAGGACAGACTAGAATTAAGAGATCCGGCAACAATGTACCTATTCAGAAAATATAACCTTAAACTGAAAACAACCTAACCTAACACAAAAAGTGTCAATTTCCTTTAGGGAATTTAGTTATCACCGAGGTACTGCCAGCAAAATTACTAGATGGACATAGCCAACTCTGTCCCAAAAAGATCGCGAATGGCTAATAAGCTTTTTGTAATTTGCCTCCATTTTGATTCTCTAATAGACATATTAACGAACGCGACGTCATCATCTGAGATGTCCTTATAGCCATTATTTCACGGAACATTTTACGAAATTTTTTAGGTTGGCAAAGCTTGATTCGTCATGCGTGTCAGTTTAAATTACAAAATGTGCAAAGAATTATTTATCAGGATTTATCAAGCAACAAATTCGCGACCATATTTTTGGCAATTTCACGTATTTCAGCGGGCGTGCATGAAAGATTATCTTTCATATTCGTGTTTTGTGACAGAATTTGGATAAAACAAAAGGCGACTTTGAAGACTTGATCATATTTTCACTTTTATTATTAAGACATTACCCACCACCACGAAAATCCCTAAATCGAGGAAAGTAAACATTTTTGTTTAAAAAGGGCAAATTACAAAAAATAGTATAAAAAATTCGTTTCATAAGACTTTGAAGCACTCATTCTTTAAAATAACTCGTGGCTACGCCACTCGTTTTTTAATCTTGAATTCGTGCTTCAAGACTGGTCTTATGATACTATTATGCAACCGGGCCTAAGGGTACGATTATGTTGGAGCTGCGATGAGCGATAAGAGCAAAGTACAGCTTACCCATTGTAACTTGAGCCGTGAGGGATGCGCAAAGTTGAATAAAGAGGTCCGATAAAGAGGTCCTGGAAGCAGGAAAGAAATGCGACAAAAATAGGGTTAGACCACTGCGCATCCGGCTCTCACAGCTCAAGCTACAATGGGGAAGCTGTATATACCATTGTTTTCAAATGGCAGTTCGCTCTTATCGCTCATCGCAGCTCCAACATAATTGTACCCTTAGGGGTATAAGATCCCTGATTTTGCTAATTAATTCAATCAGTCATATCATAAAATTTCAAATTTGTATAAAGTTAAAGACATCAAACATAAACCCATCCGTGGACACTTGTACAGTTGGTTGCAAAAAAAAACGGTTGTCCATTTGTCAATTAATTGTCTACTTGACAATATCTATCAAATAATTTTTTTAAATGTTACTGAATTTTGACAATAATTGTAACCTATCTCTCGCAAGAAGGTTTCACACTATGAGAAAAATAATTTAAAAATTCTATACCTCTTAGATTTAAGATATGGGGGCTCAATTTATTTTAAATATTAAAAAAGATTTTAACTACATATCTGTCTTTTACTAGCCAGTGATCTAATAATTCTGAACGATTGTGATCAGGTTTGCAATGATTTTGTTCATTATTTCCAGCATTTCCAAGTAGTAATTTTATGTTCGTTTTACCTCAAATAGCGTGCGGCAACATGGCTTTGATTTTTCCCTCTGATTTCCATGGATACAACAAAAATGAAATATTTGCAGACTATTGGGATGCATAGAATGTTTTTAAATGTTGCCACATTTAGTGTAATGAATAGGTCCATATCTTCTACAAAAAAGATTTTTTTTTCAGACATTTTTACCTGATATCTTAATGACTACTTAACAACGTACTACTACGTTGTTCCGCGAATTTTTGGGCACCCAGTATACAGGGTTATTCTACATGATTGTAGTCGAAGTAGGCGTCAAAACTGAATGTAAAATTTATGGTTGCCGCTCCACATAAAAAAACATCAAAATGATGTGAATAAGTGAGTACACACCGTTCTCACACGGGACTTATATTCGGTGCAAAACAACTCAATATTTCTGGATTCAATTGTTAATTCAACAAAAATAAATAAAAATCTCATCACCGCACTTTTCACCTAAAAAATTACAGTGACAGCGACAAAACTGACAGTTCACATGAAAGCGGCAAAAATGTAATAACATGGGCATGGCCTACTTCGAGTACAATCATTTAGAATAACCCTGTATTACTTACAGATATTCTGAAGAACATATTTCGGAAGATTCGGCAAAATTAATGGAAAATCTTTCAAACGTTCCTCCTTTAATAATTTCATTAGGAGAAATTGATTGCAATTTTGATGTAGGTAATGATTAAGAATGTTCTAATGAAATTATGGAAGGTGATAAGTTAAAAGTTTTGTCCCTTTTTGTCAAGGATGATGGGTGTGTACAAATTTTGCAGTAAGATTCGAATAAAGTAGGGTTTAATAAGTAGGTACAAGATTTTATACAATCTAGTTCTAGGAATGTTTTGGCTAAAATTAGAAATTCACTGAGAAGTTACAAGCTGGTTGGTTTGTTGGTTGTAGGGGGATGATCTAAGTGGTGCATAAATTAACAGCAGCCACTTCGTGCTTCGGTTCCAGTCTCTACTATTCTGTAGTTTATTCAAGTCAGTGTCCTGTTTGTATTCTTCTATTGCAGACTAGTAAAACTGACAAGAATGCACTAAAATATAACACTATTTATAACCTCAAACTTATAAAAACATAACCTAATTGAACAGACAGCTTTACTACCAACTTAAATGCCAATTTTCCATAGCCTCCCCTTATGCCGAAACAACGTGAATGGTGTATACAGGGTGTCGCAAAATTAACGTATTCCAAGTCTAGGGTTTTGTAGTTAAAAATCTCAGGAATCTCGAAAAAATCAAATAAAAAACATAGGGGGGGTCTTTACAAAGATATATGGGTCTGAAGGTTCAAACTTTTCATCATGTTTTCTTCAAATAAAAAATATAAATGGTTGACATTCATTTTGAAATATGGTAAGGATGATTATGTAAAATATTAAAATATAAATGAAAAGACATTTCTTGAAAAAACAGCTTTATTTCGAAAAAATAAAAGTATTATTTTTCCAATTTTTGTTCAAAAGGGAAGTACAACATAGCTAGAATATTAATCAAGTACTTCTGAACAAGTATTGGCAACTTTGATATATAAAAAAAATACACTTTTTCTAGGGATTTCTTTTTTTCTGCCAACATAATTCAACAGGTGGTGGATTTTTTATTTTGAAACAGATTATAGATTAGGTATTTTTTCTGATATGTGAAAAGTGCGGTGTGTTATTCCAATATTTAAATCTGGTCATAAACATAATAAGTCTGTAATCAGTAGCAGGCAATTTATTTGAGAATATTGTATGGAAATTTTATCATGCATTTATCGCAACAGGGTTTTTATCCTATTCGACTAACTTTTTTGTACTTGTCACTGATGTACTGAAAACTTTTGGGTTGGCATTCGAAGTTGGAATTACATCGACTTCAGAAAAGTCTTTGACTTTGTTCATCCTCTATTTGGTTATGTGTATATATGTTGTATGGTTGTAAGACATCCATATTAATATGGTTCAGTCGGTATTTAAACGGTTCAACGCAGACCGTTTCATTAAAGCCCGGTTGTATGAAGCTTACTTAACATCGTGTCAGCTAAACAACGCATCAAGTCGGAAATCCGCCCATTTGATTGGCTAATTTAAATCCAATTTTAAATATCCCCCAATCAGATCGCTGACATTATGTTAACTTTAACAAGAACTTGACATCGCTTTATACAACCGGGTCTAAATGGATTAAAGTAATATATTTTTTATTATACCTGAAACATAATCCCTGTTTTTGACACTAAAATGCGTGCCAAAAAGGTACTTTAAAACACTAAAGCTTTAAGGGTTGCCTAGGTAACAATAAATTCACCTACATTTTGAACAGTGATAAATAGACATTTATAGAAAATTTATAATAACAACGAAACAACAACAATTGACCATTTCTATATCAACGATTAATGACACAGATTACTTCGGAAAAGGTCTCTCAATTTACTTTTTTTGTTACAATTTTCACACTGTAGTGCAGGTATAATAAAAAATAGCGTATGATACACGTTTATAAGGGCCTTTAAAGCACTTGCGGCGTTAAAAGCACTCCGCTACGCGTCGTGCTCTTAAACTCATCGCGCGTGCTTTAAAGCCTTCCTTATAAACTTGTATCATAATATACTATTTTATTATACCTGGATCATAATCCCTGTTTTTGACACTAAAATGCGTGCGAAAACGGGCCTTTAAAACACTAAAGCTTTAAGGGTTGCTTAGGTAACAACAAATTCACCTACATTTTTAACAATGATAAATAGACATTTATACACAATTTATGATAGCAACGAAACAACAACAATTGACCATTTCCATATCAACGATTAATGACACAAATTACTTCGGAAAAGGTATTTCAATTTACTTTTTTTGTTGTTATAATTTTCAGACTGTAGTGCAGGTATAATAAAAAAATAGCGTATGATACACGTTTATAAGGGCCTTTAAAGCACTTGCGATGTTAAACTCGTTGCGCGTGCTTTAAAGGCTTCCTTATAAACTTGTATCATAATATACTATTATGTAATTTTAGGTGTGCCTCGGGGTAATAATAGGTGCTTTGTTCTTCAATATTTTATCAACGACATCGGCACTGCTGGAAAATCTAATATGTTGATGACCTATTGATTCATGAAGTTATTACGCTCTCGAAGGCTCATGTATTGTAGATAATGACATGGAGTAAACTTTCAGAAGTGTTAAATGTATTCCAATTTTCCAAATATCTCTTAAATTCTAATACATAATATGATGGAAGTAGTGGATTTCATTACAGATTTGAATGTAAAGAGCGATCAAATTAATTTGTAATCGAGTTATCCATGGATTTGAATCCGTATGTCTTTTCGATTGATATGCCCAGACCTAACCTGTGTTTTAAGCTGTGTTTTTTGTTCAAAAAACGACATACGATTTCGGATTCATGGATAACTCGATTACAAATTAATTTCGTAGCTCGATATTTTTAGATTATCCAAGTTTCATTTACACATCAGAACGATTACGTTGAGAGTTGTTGAGTAGAAAAATGCTGGGATGTCCAAGAAGATGGACTTCCGACTTTCATAACATTAGATCAATACTTTTTTGTATTACCGTACTTTATAATCCGTTCTGTTCTTGATGACCCCAAAATTAATTCTGAGATCGATTCTGCACGCATTTTGCGTTAAAAAAAGTGCCGTAGCGTATCATTTTTTAACGCAATTATAAAATTTTTCATTCATAATTAGTAGGTAGTTTTTTTAACGAGTTCGTATGTAAATTGGGATTTTTTTGGCATGCGTGGGCCTATTTAAAACGCTCGTTTTACTCGCATTTTAAAGGTCCACGGGTTCACACAGGAGAAAATTTTCAAATTTTGAGAGCATCTAAACTTACGGGCGCCAAATTTTTTTTGTATGCAACTCGTTAGTAAAGTATTTTTTTTACTCAGCGGATATGCGCACTCGCTTCGCGCGAGCGGTAAATTTTCCTTCTCGTAAAAAAAAGTTTTACTTTACTCACGTGTTGCATAAATAACTATTTTTTAAATTCTGACTGAATTAGGTGGTAGATAAATTTCATTGAATGAAATGCCCAGTATTGCTGCACTGGAAAGACAACTTTTTATTGTAAGACCGGTGCCTTCGTTAAATCTCCGATTGTAATGGGCCGTATGATTTGCCTTTCATTAAAGTTAAAGAACGTCGTTAAATTGTTTTGTCTCTGTCCAACATTGAGCTTGGCATATACTCTCACTTTGTCTAATCAATTATTTAGCTAATGAAAGGCTTAACGAATGGGAAATCATACGGCCCAGTATTTAATACGATCAGTGATATTTTAGCCACTTTGACTCCTTAAAAAATATGAAACAAAACACGGTTCGGTTTTGGCATTTGATTAAGTTTTATTAATTGATTGTAGGTTTTGTTCTGTATTTTTGTAAGTATGCATACAAGTTTTGTAGTTAACTAAAAAAGGGGCATTGCATCAAGGCCGGATTTATTTATCATTACGGATATAATAGTAATTCCTTTGAAAGCACTATTACATATACCGGGTGATCAAGAAGGACTGTTTAAGTTGGCAATACAATTAAGAAAATTTTTATTTATAACACTGTAACTGGATATGTTTTGTTGGTTTATTTGACAAATATCTGATATAGGTATAGCATTAACAACGACAAGCCACCAACAACCGGAAGTTACTTCTGTTATACGATTTAAAATTCGATTCAGTGTTACCAACTTAAACAGTCCTTATTGATCACCCCGTATTATCTTTTATTTTTGCTGTACGCCTATTTTTACGTGCTATCTACGTCGGAGTTTGTTCATACGACATTTTGCATTACAGACAACAGTGAAATAAAGTAATGAAGCTATGAAGTTACAACGAAACGCCCATTTACCCGGCGGTCACCCTTCCACACAATGACTGCGCTCGAGGTGCTAAGTTCACTGATTGAGTGATGATGGTGCTTTCATAGTATTATTTTATGACATTTTTCAGTAATTGAGTCTACAGTGTGTCGTAAATACTTGTCAATAAAGATATTTTCGTTATCAGTAGGAATAGATTTGAATTTTTTCACAGTCGTAGAATTTCTTGAATTTTTCAATATTAAATCACCACTATGAAAAAAAAAATTATAACTTTACATTTAGGTTAAAATTTATTCAACTTGCAAATTTCAATCTAGATAATGAATGCAATGCCTAAGTATGTAGTGTTTTCAAATTATAAGACATGTCGAATAACCTTGTGCATACTGAGGAGGAACCGATTAGGAATTATGAATTAAGGTTCAATTTTTGTACATACTTGTAAATAAATATTTTACTATGGGAGGGTTGTGTCAGATCTTAAGCTCTTGAGATTTTAAAAACACCATGTCAAGATAATTTCTACAAATTACTTTAATCGGTACCAGATCTTTATACTAAACATTTTCAAGTACAAAAATACAAAACAGTAGCACCTCTTAGTTATAGTCAGTAAAGTTTCTAGATTTAATTGTGTAGGAGATTGTGTAAATCTCTCCTCATTCAAGGGTAGTGCAATGAAAACGAATACATGAAAATATCGAATTCATTAAATTTAAACGGTTATCAAGTTTTATGGTTATACCTCAAATGACGAAAACATACGTGGTAATTCTAACTAAATCGATTTATTTCACTAACCAAGTTTACAATATTAGGAAGATGGATGAACTACTAAGTATAAACCTCTATTTGTTGTCTATAGTATAAATACATAAATACTTTGTAAAGACAGTCAATTAAGTATGTGAAGGTTTACGAAGAATATAGTTTAAATTTGTATTGTATTATGCTGTTAATGTATTATGCTTTTTAAATTGGGTTGTCAGTCTCATTGTGTTTTACTCCTTTTTACACCTGTAATGTTTGCGTAGAGGCATACATTAATAACCTTGATTTCAGTGATAATGACTGAATCAACGCAGTGATTTATAGGATGAACATAATTATGATCTGTTCATTGGATGCATTCGGCATTATACGTAATAATGTCCTACTTAGGTATTGGCACACCAGGGTGAAATATTGTACTTGCCGTTTGAAGTTTATCAGGCATGAAACTTTCAAAAAAGATAGTATTCTAATTAGAATATGGCTAAAAGAACATTTTCATTTTGTTGAATGAATAAAATTAACGAGCAATTTATATAATACCCACAGGAGTACATACAAAAGTAATTTTTCAATTGTGCCCACCAAAACAAAATTCAATAAATATTTACACTTTCAAATAGGTAATATGTATGTATAGGAAATTTTTTTAGTGTTTTGACTTTCCTTGGATATTACCTAATGCAATTTTTACCAGTTACAAAAGTATTTTTTCACAAATTTTATTTTTTTTTATTTAATGCAATATCAATATTTTGTTCAAGCACATAAAATTAAAAGACAATAGTCAATGCAAATAATGTCCTACATACCGGAATGCATGCAAAAGCGATTTTTTTACCAACATGCCCACTAAAAAATGTAATAGGTATATGTACATTAAAAACTAGAGTAAGAAAAGCTTTTATCTAGTTTTTTAAATACCCAAGAACTTATCACCCAAATAAATCATGAGTTTATTGAAAAAACATGATGTACGTCAGATGTTCCATTATCGTTATGAATCTGATGACTTACCCTCAAAAATGTTAACACTGTCACTTTTACATTAAACATACAAGTATTTTCACACAAATTTTATTATCTCAATTTAACAGGGTGTGACCTAAATAACACTCAAATGCAAAATTCTAAATGTTCTGCCCACACGTCAAAAACAAGCAACCATGTCGATTTAAAATGACAGCATTGACAGCTACAAAACTACCGGTGTTGCAGATAGCTGTACAAGCATGTACAAGATTACCTTTTTTGCTCATAGATGGTGAATGACCAATTTCACTGTTTCACTTACCAACACAGCAAATTAAAAGTTACTTTTGTTGGCTAAGAAATTTGAAAAATAAAGTTATTCAGTTAATGGAATCACTAATGTTTAAAAATGAATCTTGAACATAACATTATAAACACTTACTTGTCAGCAATAGAAATGTACCATCAAATATTTTGCAAATACAGTGTTATCATTCTTGTAAAATTTTAGTGTTGAACATGTGGAAAGCCTTTTTTGTGGAAGTGAACAAATACATTATTCAACAATTCAAAAGGAATTGAAGAGTTGTTGTGATAAAATTGATATTATTATTGCTTGGGAAACAGAACATTGTGATTTTCTTGTTTGTTTTGTCGTAAGATATTTTTCACAAACTGAAGCAAGTTTTTTAGGTAGCATTATTTCAACAAAAACAACAGCTCACTATGTTGATTAATCTAATTGAAAACGTAATGCAAGAAGAAGTTTTAATTAATAAATGCTTCAACATAGCATCACCAATAAATTGCCAAACAAGTTTTATCCAACCTCAGATTGTAGAAAGTGAAATAGGGAAATTAGACAAAAATGATAAATTATTACATATTGTACAAAGTAGTATGGAAATACCAAAAGTGAGTGGTTTAAGTGAAATTATTGGATTGCTTGGTGTTAAAATGATATTAAGATCTCTGGTTATATTACCAAAAACTCAACCACAATTATTTTATAATCATCGAATATGTAATAGTATTTTATTCTATGGTCCACCAGGCACAGGTAAAACGCGGCTTGCTCATGCTTTAGCAGCAGAAGCTAAAGCAACTTTTTATTGCATCTCCGCTAGTGATGTACTTTCTCACTATGTAGGGCAGACTGAAAAGTATTTAGGTACCTTAGTGAACTGCAAATAATATCTCATATTTTTTAGAACTATTAAAATGTTTTTTCAATATTTAAAGAGAAGTTGCCATTTTACCATTTTATTCATTGATGAAATAGATGCATTTTGTAGAAAAAGAACTGCAAGTGAACAAGAACATACTAGAAGGTATTTAAAATGTTGAGTAAAATAACTTTATTTGCAAATTTTTATAAAAATCTAGGATCAAAACTGAATTTATGTGCCAAATGTCCAGTACAGAAGAGTGTAAAAATATGTATACAGTTTGCGCTACTAACTGTCCATGGGATTTGGACACAGCAATTCTAAGGAGATTTCAGAAACGTATATACATTCCCCTTCCTAATGAAAATGAGCGTTTTGAATTTTTCACAAAAAATGTGCAGTTTCATGACGGCTTTGTTGACTGGACTCCATTACTAAAAAAAACTGAGGGATATTCAGGTTCCGATTTATTGGATTTAATTCAGAATGCTTTGAACATTCCCCTTCATGAATTGGAAGATACAAAAATTTGGAAACACACTGAAGAAGGGTTTTACGAACCTGTTTTGGGAGAACAAGACTTTTCGAATGTGATTTGCTCTGAGTTAAGCGACTTACCTCCTAATTCTGTGAAAGCAAGAAAACTTCAAATGAACGACCTCCTTAATGCTGTTGACACTGTTATGCGCACAGTAACTCAAAGTGACGTTAAAAAATACGAACGTTTTTGTGGGATTTAGAATAAATACCAGTTGAAATTTGTTTATTTAATATATTAATCTTAAATCTTCATCATTTATGCATATCTTGACAACTGTATGTACACATAAGAAAAAAATCAATAAATAGGCAACTTTGCAAGTTGCTTTCGATTATATGTAGTACTTTTTGAAAATTTGCTGTGATTTAAATCTGCAGATGGTATTATTATTCATTATCTATGAAAAATATTGAGTAAGATACTCAAATCTGAAATAAAAACAATTTATGAAAAAAAAATGAAATAATGAATAACTTGACACTATCTTTTTGCAATTTAAACAATTCTGAGTACCTCATCTCAAATTCTCATAAAATAATAAGGAATGCGCGGTTAACACAATTACACAGCCAAATAAAAAAATTATACAATATTTTCTAAAATAAAATTTCTAATATAATCACAGAAAATTTTTTGGAGTATGTTGCATAACTTTTAATTTAATCTACAATTTATGCATCTATATTATATGACTACATCTACTAATGACTTAAAGAAAGTGGTTACTTAAAGTAAATATAAAGGTTTGTTCGTTTTATATTTTTTGCTTAGAAAATATTTGAGTAACATTGAATTGTACCATTCAACCTCTTTTTAGTGTAACTACAAAAATAATACTTTGAGCTATACACTTTTGTTTTTAACATTCCACAGGCGACCGTGTGAACTTAACAAAATACCCAAGAAAGATACAATTAAATTCTTCATAATATGATATATGATATACAGATACTAGCAAAAAACATAAATTTACTTTACATTACAGCATAAAAGATTTTTAAATACTTTTAAGCTGAGTAGGCATTCAGGTTTTTCGTATTTTTCTTGACTAATAAATCCATATGAAATGCAGGAAAATTAGAGTTATTGATTGAACACTATTTATAATGGAAATACGATAACATACTTGTCATGCAAAATGTTTCAAATGGATTTATTTAGATTTGAGTCTTTAATTAAATCGACAATGTATGTACTTCTCTCGCACACACAATTCAGTCCACAAGTAAGGGCTAGCGATAACTTGTAATTATACGAGTTTCGTTAAGCAAATTGTTAGGCTTTTTTTTTGATTTTCCATCAAAGGCATTCATACGTCTCATAAGGTGTGAACAGTTGATTTTTAATAAACACAATTTCTGGTGTTCTTCTACACAAATTAAATGTACTGAAACAACTGCTCGTTTTAATTTTCAAATTTAAAAAATGTATACGAAACCAGTTATATTTGAAATATTGGTCTATCAGATGTTTACTTCATTAAAAAAAATCATCAGTCTAACAAAATGGTCCACTGAGGCCATATCTTTATTGAAAAAAAAATATTCAAACATCTATCTATGGCGTATAGAAAAAATTTACACGGAACTATTCCCATTTTTCCAATTGTTAAAAACTGACAATAAATATTAATTGCTGTCTCAACGCTTAAAAGAATAATATTACAAACATGTTTTTGTAATTTCTCTTAGTGCTTTAGTTAATATAGAATATCTACATTTTATATTAACACATCAGCACAAGAACACTAAAATAGAACGAAAGCTTATACGATAGTCCCTCTCTATCGGTGAGAATAGGTCCCAAGCCCTTCCGCGGCTAATACAGAAACCCCACATATACTTATAATCCAGTTTGATTTAAAAATGACACACATTAAGATATCAAAATGTAGATCTTTCTTCGTTCTAGTAATGCAGAAGATTTGCCTGTATGATGAAACGAGGCGAAGTGATAACGTAGACTATTTCCTTCGAAAAATTTAAGCCAATCAAAAAGCTCGAATATTTGAATTTTAGCCAATAGCGATCGAATTACAGCGATAATCAGTATTATTTATTAATTATTTATTATTAATTGCACTAGTGCCAAATTTTCGCGTAGTCCTAATTAAAAAATCATTTGGTATTAATTTTATATTTTAAAAAGAATTACGTTTATTTGTACTTACTTATCATGTAAATTTTTCTCAGGAAATAGTCTGCCAAAATATCCTCTCGTGCATGTCAAATTGTCGATAATTTTACATGCACTCGGGATTCATTCCCAAGCACAATTGATAATTCGTGACCAGTTTGAAAAATAATCGACATAATTTGGACTACTCGTGGTATTATAAATGATTATCTAATGAATTGTGTGGATTTATAAATTTATGCTTTTCAAATATGTATTTTTTTTTTATATTTTCAAACAGCAGATAAAGGGGGACTACTGTACAGTAAATATGTACGTATGTACATACGAATATTATAGCAGTAAAAGTGCATGGTTGAATAATAAAAGTTATCACATTCGCATAGAATATGGTATACGATGCTTAAATCTAGAAAAGACAGTAAATGCTTTTGTGGCAAGTGAGACCTCATATAGTTGAAAGAACATGTTTACTTTTATGATTGCACTTAGAAATCCAAAATATTTGAAACCATGAAAAGACTAAATATTTAAATTACCCTGACAAAAGAAAAAGATAGTTCATATATTATTAAAAAAAAAAAAACAATATTTAAAACATTCTATTAGATAGTCGTAAATTATTTGTTAGACCTCATTATTGACTTAATAGCAAATAGAAAAGTACGGCAGTTTTAAAATGAGTTATACCTCCGTTTTCATTGGTAATTTTTTAATATGATTAAAATGTAAATGTGCAATCAAGTGTTAAATTATTGTCTTTATTTAATACAAGATTAACTATCCATATAGATTAAATGAATCACTGTAATATTTGTTGAAATTAACCTGTGTTAGTCATAATTTATTTCAAGACACGTGTTTACTCTTGTCATGTTTAAAAAGTTATTTTTTGTGTTTACTATTTACGGTAAAATTCTAAACCGAACGTGACACATTAAAGCAAAACTTCTTACTTGTAATTTATGCCTTAACTAGCTATTTTTGTATCTCATTTGAATTTTCTTTTTCTTACCTATACGTAAACCTGTTTATATATTTTACGACATAGTTTTTAAAAATACACTGTAAACGGCTTAAGGTCATTAGGGCATTCGAATTTATTCCTTCATTTTTCAAGAATACTCTCTAGAACTATCATACGATTACGTATTCCAATGTGAGACTTCAATGGTCCGTAGCTGTGTAATTAAGCTATTAATACGATTTCTTGTTAAGTAAATTATTATATACATTTCGTAATTTGATTCTGTATTTGTATCTATTATATCAAAATAAATCATTACTGGCGATTTGTACAACATAAAAAAATGAAATTTTAATTTGACAAAAAATAGTTACGAAACGCTGAAAAGGCGTCATTCAAGTTTATCTCGAAACGTAACC
The DNA here is from genome assembly GCF_963966145.1 of Tenebrio molitor. Classification (NCBI taxonomy): domain Eukaryota; kingdom Metazoa; phylum Arthropoda; class Insecta; order Coleoptera; family Tenebrionidae; genus Tenebrio; species Tenebrio molitor. The sequence continues at coordinate 15,580,814 of NC_091047.1, forward strand.
TCTTGTCATTGGTTTTAATTTAAAGAAAAAAATGTTATATAATTATTTGAAGAAAATGATATTTAATTTTTTTTTTTAAATAACATTATTTCCCATTGCTAAGCAACAATTTATTTATAATTAAAATACAATACGAATCTGTCACATTGCTATTCTGTTTTTCATATTTCGAAATACCTAATTTAAAAAAATATATAAATTGCTGGTTTTATAACATAACAGCTCTTTAATATGTATGTCGAGATTGCTGCTCGAGTAGGATAATTTTATAAATCAAAGTTGTAACTTAGAAACTACTTACACTATCTCTGTCTTGTAAATCATTTAATTGTGGTAGTTTTGGAGGTACAGGAGGTTCCAGATCTGGTGCACTACCCCACTGTCCACGACACATCATTCTGTCATCATATAATGAAAACCTTGCGGACTCTTTGGCAGCTTTACCTCTAGTTCTGCGAACAGAAGGTGGGACGTCACCTGGTGTTTTAATTCTTTGTGAAGGATCTTTCAGTCTGGACAAATCACTAATTGAAGAAAAAACTTCGTTAAACTGCTCCAAAGATCGCTGACGAGACAAACTATTTTTTCGTTTTAATATCTGCGTTACACCACAAGAATTTAAGGCGTTTTCTTGAGATTTGAGTGTCAGGGGCAAAGTTGAAGGCCGTTTTGTTTCGCTTTCAGCTAACAAAGAAGTCGTTACTCCATTTTGGCCAAATCCATTGACTAATTTCGCATTAAGTTTCACTTGGGTTGCTTTACTTGAATTATCATCGGAATTAAATTTCTTATTCGGAAATAATTTCATAAAACTATTCCACTTAAATTTGCTTTTAGAAGTTTCACTGCTAGTATTGGACTGTTTCGGACTACCGTGTACAGCGTTCTGAAGATACGGAATGGGCATAGCTCGATAGTTTATTTGATAGTTGAGAAAGTCATTTGTGATTAAATTTTGAAATTCGGAACTAGTACAATGTTTTGATGATTTATCAATTAAGAGACTGTCGCTCGATCCAGAAAGCAAATTTCTTTCGAGGCAAGGATTGCGTCCCTGGTAAGGTTGAAGTGGAGTCACACAAGCCACTAACTGATTAGAATTTTTACAATGTTCTTCACTAGGCGATAAAAGAGTCTCTACAGTGCCTACTGACATATCGATCTGGTGATCGTGGAGATGATTATTGTTTATTAACGGTGTGGGGCTCGCTGGAGGATGCATAGAATGTAGCACGCGACCCTTTAGTAACGGTAATTCTAGGAGACGTTCCACCACACAAAGAGATGTCAACCGTGCTTCAGCGTCCTACAAAACAAAATAAAAACTATGAAAATTATTTTCAACATTCTTTACATCAAAACAATACGAGTTTGACCGACAACAATTACCTAGTATTAAGTGATTGTAATATCTTAATATACATATCGTTATTTTTTTTATTTGTGATCATAATTAATAACTATACAATAGAAAATCGAAAGAAAGCGATTTAGAAAATCGTTATTTGCACTACAAATTTTTTTAAATAAATAAAAAAACTGAACATTAGTATAAAAAAATGTATTATATTAAAAAAGGGTTTAAACTTTTAGGTTTATTTGTTTGTAGTTAGGCTGTTGTAATATGCTCTATTTCAACTAGACTTTTCTCCATTTTAAATTTGGAAGAAGTGAAATACTACACAAGGAGAATACGGTATCCAAAACCCTCGTAAATGTCTGCTATCAAATCGTTGTTGCTTCGACGTTACTATTTTGTACAGTAGATAACGAAATTTTGTTTTTCTTTTTTTCTTTGTGGTTTATAAAGATTTTATCTCATTTTGAAAGTATATTAAAAAAATTACCTGGTCCCAACAATCTTCTGCAGTTTCACATAATAAACGAGCAGCAGCAGTGTCTTTCCAAGATGGTGGCCATAGTGGTCTAGCTTTGTGTCGACTAACTAAAGTTTGCATTTGTTCCAAGGTCGGATTTTCACCTGCTTCTTTATAAAATGGCGGCGAATATGATGGTGGTTCAGAGTTCTGCATGTCCGTACATCTGATTCCTAACTCCCACAGCACCAATCCCAATGCATATATATCTATCTGCTTCAAAGCACTTTCACAATCTCGTAGGTTAACCGCTCCTTCTAGAACCTCAGGAGCCATATACCTAAGGGTACCTTAAAAACGATTACAATATAGTGAAGTAAAGAAAAACCTTGGTCATAAAATCAAGAACATAGTTGGTCTGAAGCCACAGTTCTCTATTTATGAACTGGACCACAAAAAATCAGCCAAGTTTAGTATTTTTGAGAATAAGTTTGCAAGAGTAGGTGGATTGAAGAGTACGGAGTTTGCACCGAAAATGTCTGCCATTTAACTTGTCAACTGCATCTACAGAATTAATTAAACTATAAAACAAATTCTTGTTTTTCACATTAACAGTTATAATTTGATTGAAGTAACTGTTACCGTTGGTATCCTATCAAATTTTAATAGATGTTGCATCGTAAAAATATTTTTTTCATATTATGTGTCTAAAATGCCCTTTTTCCAGAAGTGAAATATAAAATAAAAATTTATTTTATTTTACCGGGTGAGCAAGAAGGACTGTTTAAGTTGGCAGTACAATTAAGAAAATTTTTTTATTCGTTTATTTATAACACTGCAACTGGATATGTTTTGTTGGTTTATTTGACAAATATCTGATATAGGTATAGCATTAACAACGACAAGCCACCAACAACCGGAAGTTACTCCTGTTATACGATTTAAAATATGATCCAGTGTTACCAACTTAAACAGTCCTTCTTGATACCCCGTATATTTCACTTATTATTTATTACACTGGTTTAATAAGATTAGATATTACTGCACGAGTGGGATATAGAACGAGTGCTACATACAATGGTTCTTATTAAACGGGTATAATTAATTAGCATGCTTTTCTATTTTGGGTTATTTATTTAACAAAAATATGGAAATTATTTTCAAAAACGAACTCCTTAGTAATCAGGGAGTTTCGATTGCAATATGTGGTAACCTGATAAGCCATTGTGAAGCCATTTTAAAACTTTGTGAGAAATTAAAATTTTTCCCTGCTTGACTACGTTCAATGTCAACAAAACGGGAATAATTTATTGAATTGTCAAAGTTTTTTTTAATTAGTCAAAATCATGCCCCAATATCAAAATTTAATAAAAGAAGAATCATTTCATTAATTAATTTTGTCCCAATACACTTTACAATTCATTTAATCAGTAAAATGATGTCAGAGAGAATATGACAATTAATGTCGTACAAGATGCTACAGGTTACACCATTTCATAATAGATTACCTGTTACTACGAGTATGTCAAAGAATGTCATTGTACCAAAATTTAATGTTCCGCGAATGTAGTTTCACTTTCAAGGAGTATTTAGTTTCAAAAATATAAAGTATAAAACAAACTCACCAGCTTCACTAATAGATTTATTTTCGGCGAGTCTTGGTACCACCGCAAGTCCCAAATCACATATACAGCAGGTCAGATCAGATCTAACTAGGATATTTCTACTGTTGATGTCCCTGTGAGCTATACAAGGTTTGCCTAAATCTGAATGTAGATGTGCAAGACCTCTGGCCACTCCAAGACTCATTTTACTTAGAGTAACTAAGTCAAGGGTATGATTTTTTAAATATTCCTGTAGGCATTCTTGTTCTAAGCTGAGTAGAAGAAGGTAATCTGCTAGCCCTCCTGGAGCCACCATGTATTCACCTCCTCCAAAGCATTTTAACAAGGCTGAATTTTCACCCGAGAGCTTGTACATTTCATCTTCGTTGAGAAAATAATTGCGATGATGTGCCGCAAACACTTTAACGGCAACTTCCTGATCGTCGATCACTCCCTGCCAAACACAACCATATCTGCCTTGACCTAGAATTAGTTCGCGTAATTAGTTGCTTAACAAAAATCAGTTTAAAAACGTACCTATAACATTCAAAAGTTTTAATTTGTCTAAACTGTAGTCTGCTGAAGATGGCACAGGATGCTGTTGACAGCTTTCTACATCACTCTTTTTGGGTTTCTTTTTCCAGAGGTAATACGACGTAGGTAACGCGATTATTGTGATGATTATGAACGATACAACTGCCCCTATCCAAATAAATGACTTTACAGATTTCTTGGGTGCTAGTTCTGTAGTTGATGGAGGGAAATCTTCGGCAGGTACATAGGCGTCAGTGAAATTTACATTGCACATATCCTCTGAACAACAACAAAATTTTGTATTGTTCATTGCCTTTGGAGGTTTATTCTCAGCAAGGCACTGTGGCCTGTCACATTCGTTTGGTTTTCCCGAGGTGTCCCAACAACCTGGAAAAAATATTTTTTTTTAATAAAAACCTCAGTACCTGTGTGCGTTAGACGAACCTCTAAAAATTATCATATTATCAACAAAAAAGACGGTTATGGAAATCAAATAAATATGTCAGTTGTTAATTATTGTAACATTTAAGCCAATTTCATTTAAACATGATTTTCACTCGAGAACACAAAATATTCATGTTAGAATTCTATTTTCGACATGGTAACGTGACTGGGTTTACCATACACAACATTGCTTGTTGGATTTAGGCAAAAACTTCCTTCATCATCTTAGTATGGTTGAAGCCATGCCACACGTTTGGAGACATTTTGTTTTCCATAGTTACTTATAAATTTTTTTGTTGATTATATTGTAGTTATGAGTCACACGTACAATAAGAATTCTTCACATAAATACATAGTTTCTTGAGAGCAGATTTGTGTGAACAACTCAAATCGTAAGTAAAATGTTTAACTACGTTGAAGCATTGTCATTCGACGTAAGTCCAACCTATTGTTTCAAAAGTTACAAAATCTTGAAAATTCGCATCACTATGATTCCATATTTGATTTTGAGTTATCGAGATTCCTTCTACTATCGTTCATTAAAACAAAATATGGATCTAATAAATTCGAAAACGTGGGTATTAAACTGTAGTAAAATGTTTCTTTCATTACAACATGATTCAAACATAAGTGGCTTTTAAACTGTAACATATGGTTGTTTTTAGATTAGTAAAATAAACGACAAAAAACATACCAGAACTCTTTCAGTAGTGCTCATTTATTAACAGGTCAATTAATTCCTTCATTTACCAATCTAGACCATATATTAACTTTTAATGTTTGATTTCTTAACATTAACAATTATAAAGTCAAAAAAGGGAGACGATCTTAAGGAAACAATTAATTAGTAAATGACTTTTTGCCAATAGCTGTGACTAATGTAGAAACTTAAGTTCTTGCTTAAAAAAAAACCCACTGAAATCTATTTTGAATTATTTTGTTATTGTCTAACATTCTCATTTGTGAGAAAAAAATATTTATAGTCAAATAAATACACACTCGAAAAAAATCCAAACATTTTCTCTAATGGATTTCTCTGTTTCGTATTAAAGTTTTTTTGAATGCACTTGAGCTCAAACTTATAATGATGTAAAAATAATATAAGCGCGGGTTTTGAAAACTTTCGGTCTGACATATAGGTGATTCAAAATGATTGTGCATAAGTATGGCAACTATGTACGAAAATTTATGTGGCAACTGTGTAGGTGAAGTACATTTGACATAGATACAGGGTCTATCAGAACTGGCGGACCAAAATAATACGGTGAAATCATCATCTTCGGGGAATAATAGGAAAAATATTTAAAAAAAAACATCCTCATTGGATTTTAAAATAAGAACCTTTTTAATTGACCAATCGCGTGTAGATATAAAATTACCTTAAAAAATTATATTAGTAACTATCGAAACAAATTTGATTGTTGCAAATACATAATAATTGAATATTATGTCATAATAAATTATTTCTGACAATTACAAAAGTCATTAAAAACGCTTAATCTTTACTTCTTCAGAATATTTTGATATGCTTGTCTTATATGGACAGTGTGATGAAAGTGCCACAGTTGCTGCTCAGGGGTACACAGTTCGTTTTCCCAATAGGAAACATCCTAGCAGAAATACTATAACCTGAAAAATACTATAACCTAAAAACGTCCGTCATTGCACAAACAATGCAGATACCCAACAATGCATCTGCATCATTTGAAATGCATCCATAGTTACAAATAAAGCAGGAAAACTAATTAATAGGTAACTTAACATCAACAACAGGATTGGTCAGTTTAAATTGCTTCTTTCCTAATTACTATTTAAGATAGATTTTTTTTGAACATTTTTCCTATTATTCCCAGAAGATGATGAATTCACCGTATTATTTTGGTCCGCCAGTTCTGATAGACCCTGTATATACAGGCTGTCCCAATATTGAGAAAGATTTCACAAAAGGAAATCCAGGTTTGGACTGCAAAGGTGAAGAGAGTTGTCTGCCTTCAACAACTGTAGTTTTGTTAACCACTTAACTTTAATTTGTGCGTAAATTCAAATTCAGGCCAGAATAAATATTAGTCGTAATAGATTCTTAAATTTATTCATTATTAAATAATACAACATTGTTCTTGTCTTGTTTTTATTTAGAGCTTCTGCAGTTTTCTTATGTTCGTAGTGTGTTTCCCTTTGCTTGCCCTTATTCCCTATTCTTGGATCATATTTACATGTCGTTTTGCTCTTCGAGGGCTATTAAAATGCTCTGCTGTTATATGTAGCATCTGCTGATTGAGCAGTCGTCGTTTCATTTTCTAAGAATTTTTAAAAATAGGTAAGTCATGCAAGAGAAATTAAATATTTCAGTTTTATACGCTAAACCTTTGTTGCCACTACAATGTTCTTTTGCAAAATTGAGATTAAGAGGCTTATTCATTAGGTATGGTAGGAAAATTCAGGTATTGGTTTAAAATTTTTCGTGTTTTTTTACATTCATCCTAATTAGAATTCCGAAAATGTTTTGAACAAATAGTTAACCCCATCTTTTAAAACTTTGATTGTCTCTTGCCACTCTATGCTGACATCCATTTGTTTCTTAAGAAGGTTTCTTTTGGAAAACTGAAATCATTTTTTCATGTAGGTCTTTGTAAAGAATCGTCTATTTTACATACCGGTCTTGTCTTGAAGAACAATAAGGAGTAGAACAAATTATGCACGTTCTCATTATTGCAATTATTCTATTTTACGAATGCAGGAATAATGTTGGAAATTAAAACATCAAGTTTTATGACACTTCAGACTTTTGAATTAATTTCAAATTTCAAAATTGACATTTGCAAAAAATCACAACGACATACGTACGGTCGGTGGACAAATAAAACTGGGAGACTTAAAATTTAATCTATGTAAATCAGACCATTGAATTGTCAATGTATTTGTCAGTGTCTATATAATATGTCATACCAAAGTTAACCTATTTGTGATAAAGCCGTAATTAAACCATGCAAATTTGTAAATTTTGACTTATGTGATTGTCATTTTTGTCCCAGTTTTATTTGTCCATCGACTGTACGTAATAACAGAGAGAAACATATTTCAATGCAGATTAGAATGAGATGGGGGAAGGTACCGAAGTCTGTGATAGTTATGTTTTTTCAGAGTCGACATACGTTTATAATTTTATATAGGGTGTTGGGGTATCCAGAACTAATAAAACCATGATGGCAGATAAGTAAAAACGACCTCTATAGATTTGATCGATAATTTAGCAAAGAATCCAAAAATGAAATCAAACTGGGTAGGTTCCATTTAAAAAAAAACATAACTTTGGTGTTTTTATAATATTGGGACATTCTGTATATAGGTATACCGCAATATTTTCCGAATGTGCAGTAGAAGCATAACTATCATCTAGAAAAAATGAAAAATTGATATCTTTAATAATAAACAAGTTGTGGAGTTTTTTCGCAACTGTGGGACACTTGTATATAGAATTTCGCACTCGACTGACGGATATCTGGTAATCAAAAAGTTGACTTCCTTATAATACCATATTTTTTCAACAATTAGGTACCTCGAGTTGGAAATTTGTTAACATAACAAGTTCTGTATTAATTTTAGGGATTTTATTATTTATTAGAAGTATTACACAATGTCGATGTACAATGATTTTTGCACTAATTCAAGACAATAAAAATAAAACCCCTTTCACTTACTCGGATAAAAAAAAGACTATCGTTTTCGAAAAAAAAAAACCATTCGGGAACAACTATAACTCGAGAACACAAAATATTCGCGATGACCTTATATTTTCGAAATGGGAAGGACCAAAATGGTGATTGGATTTACCATACACAATCTTGTTTGGACTTTCGGCAAAACCTCTCTGCATCGTTGCTGATCAAACTATCATGTTTTTTTAAATTTCACCTCAAAGTAGGCGTTGAAGAGTCTATTATGAACGTACCACGGATTACAGATCACGGATCAGCTGTTTAAATCTAACCTCACTTTGTGCAGACTGACGAGTGGTGCGTCCACAATCGACTCTTCAACGCCAACTTTGAAGTGAAATTAAAAAAAAAAAAAACACCCAATACAATAACCCGCCCCCAAAATAATGTTTTTCGATTAAATATTGTTGCACACCCACTACTGCTGAACCAGAACTGAATTTGATGTTCATAGAACTGCATGACGAAGTGTTAAACCACCACATTGTTCACAAAAACTGTAAGAAGTTAAAAAGCGGAAGACTACTGATTACTGAAGAATGATTGCTGACAAATTCCAACAAATAAAATATGGAGTCCAAATTTATATTTTGGTTATAAGATGCAAAAGTGAGACAATCATGCTGTACGAGCCGATCTGATTTCACTGGAAAAATCTTGATTGAAGCTCCACTGCAATTTAACATCAGAACCTAGAGTTGATATTAAAACAACGCAGTACCACCAAAGCGTTATACGTATTGCTACAGAAATTAATGTGAATTACTGCACAAAGAAGCTTTCCAGGTGCAGATTCAGTGCTGTGGATAGTCAGGTAAATATAATAAAATACGATACGATACGATAAACATTGAATAATATCCGTTTTTGTCAACAACAAATTTTGCTGTAATTATGAAGGAAAATTTCGTATCATGGTTCAGGATTTATTGTTAGGCGAGTATTAGTTCTCACTTTTATTCTTCGCTAAGCCTTTGTTGGTTATATTAAGCTTACATTTAAGAGTATTTCATTGTTGTTTTCAGAAAATGTTTACAATTTATAATTTTGGGAAAATATGTTTGTACTACATGTCTCCTAGCTGCAGACTAATGAAACTAGCTAGTGTAAAACAAATGTTTTAATTCAAGATACAGTAAACCCTCGATAAGACGCACTCGGATTATACGAACACCCAGATAATACGAATAAAAATGTTGCCCCGACCAGTATAGGGTTTTATGAGACTTTTTTGGGTTAGTACGAAATTTTCGTTATAAGGAACTACGAACTAAATTTTAGAACATTGAGGCTAAAAAACCCTTTTAACACGAACAAATTTGTGGTGGGGACATAATATTTATTTCTAATATGTCTGTTGTATTTTGCATTAGTCAGTATTGCATACAAAGTGTCTAAAAGAACGTATATCAAGAGTCCTATGGAATTCGAATACATAATTTCTTTTGATAATTATTGAATCATTATATGTACCATAAAAATATATCATGTCTTCAAATATGCATTTCAAAACTAAATTCAATCTTACCTTGACCCATGATGGTTTTGGTTCCCTCATGTGGATCTTCCCGCCACAGGGTGTAACAGTAATTTTTGATACACTTCTCATCAGGGGATTCTGTTGAAATTTCTTCGGGGCCCCCATCTTCAGTGATGTGTGTAATTAAACCAACTGCCTTTGCGCACAATATAAAATCTTTGGAGTTATCTTTAATTGCACTGACAAATTGCAAAAACGTAAAAAAAATTATAATATACGTTCCCACCAGTTTCATTTCTTCGGATTCTTTGTCATAGTCTGTAACAAATTTCAACACTGGTAATGGTCGACAAATAAATAACTAATCTTTATAATAATTAAGTATAAAAAATACCACCAGTAGGTAAATGGCTGTCATGACATTTGCAAACTATTTGTATTTTGTATCTAACGGGAATAATAAATACGTTTGACAAAGAGGTAAGAAAATAATCAGTTGTAAATACAAGAATAACCTCTAGATTTAAATTAAAAAAAAAAAACAAACTATAAATGCGACGTATTGATCAAATAATTGCATGGTACGTATGTGGGTACCTAATTCGGATCGATTTCGGCGTTGTTTAGGGTATACATGAAGTTTCCCGATATAATTCGATTATTGACGAAAATACAAGAATTTTAGTAAATACAATTGATATTACTTACCAAATGGGTATTAAAGTGTTACGGGAGTGTTGAGACAGGCACAACTTGATTTACACAGCCAAACTTAAGCAGAGTGTTGTACACTTTCCGTCAGGCAAAACATAGAACCACGCACATATTTTGTTATCAGCCGCAGACGATGTCTGAACTATGCTCCTACGGAATCGCTTTAATAACATTCTCTAATGTTTAGTTTTTATCACAACAATCAGTCATGTCGCCGCTGTAGTCACCGCCTTATGTTACGTCACGTGACTAAAAAATGCTCCCAGTGAAAAATAATATCCCCTCCCCTTATTATGTTCAACCGTTGCGTCTCTCTCTACTCTGCTTCTACTCTACTCCTACTCGTCTTTCGTAGTTTCGTCTACTTGTCTATATTCTAAAGCTGGCCACACAACACTCTTCACAATTCGTATAAAACGAACTCTTAATTTTATTTAATTAAATTAAAAATTTGAAATTAACACTTTATGTGAATTTTATCGTCTACATTTAGATGATTTGTCGTGTCACGTGTGACCATGAAAATTTGTTTCGCGTAATCGTAATGCTTTAGCCTTGGAGATGAAACCCCAATAACCCCGCATTCTGTCTTCTTCGACTGATATGCTTAATTGTGGTATCTAAAGTTATGTCATTTAATAGTTGCTAAAAATTTGATACAGGGTTATTCTAAAATCTAAATGATTGTAGTCGAAGTAGGCCATGCCCATGTTATTACATTTTTGCGGCTTTCATATGTGAACTGTCAGTTTTGTCGCTGTCACTGTTATTTTTTAGGTGAAAAGTGCGGTGATGAGATTTTTATTTATTTTTGTGAAATTAACGATTGAATCTAGAAATATTGAGTACATTGCCAGCATAGGCAGTGCTCCCTCCATATCTAATAGTAGTTTTTTATTCGACACTGTCAGAATATCACAACTTGTCAAAATGAAACGTCAAGATAATTTTAAAGATTTCTAAGCGATTTGGAGCCTTTAAGGAGCTCGTCGAACAAAAAAATGTTGTATTCAAACTCGTTCGTGAATAAATTGGACTTTCAAATCGCTTGACGTTTCGCTTTGACAAGTTGACATTTATCAAAATCCGTTGACACAGGAGAAAATTCTCAAATTCTGACAGTGTTGAACACCAAATAAAATCGTAAATGAGAAATAATATCTATGACTATACCTACCTAAATAAATCAGAGAAAAGTGCCCATGAATTCGAATCGATGCAGTGCGATTAGGAAATGAAAAATATTACAAAACCCAGGATTCTGTTTTTTTTTTGTGAAAAAAAACTAAACGGAAAATATGTTATTGTGCTAATCTGCAATACTAAACTTCTGCCAGCGAGATTGGGAGATTTTAAATTGTATTAAATTAGCCCAACACTACAAAATGCACTAGAATACATTAATTATAGCATAATTTCAGGGCAAAAATGTTACTGCTTGAAGGATATATTTCAAATTTTACGTGCACTAGCTACTCCTTTCTCTACATAGAATTTAGTTACTTTTATGTCAACCAATCTCTCGCTGGACAAACCATACCACAGGATTAGCCGATGGTAAAAATAGAAAGAAAATACAAAATACCAAAAATGTCATTTCTCATTTGCTCTTTGTGCTGTTGAAGTGTTGATGACTGGTAATCAAAAAGTTGTATTCTAACCTGTGGTTGTAACGATAGAAGTAGTTAAATAATCACGGGTTAAATTACGTCGGCTGCCAGTTTTAGTTTAGTTTTTTATTCAATATAATGTGTTTTAAGTTGGTTTAAGTTCTATATGTGCATTAAGTTATACAACAAAAATAGTGTCAAATAGTAGCTAAACATAACCTTGTAATCTATTAAATTTACTGCAATGAGAAGTATTTGCTTAAATAATAAGTGAAGCAAGATCCAGTTATGTAGGTATTTTAAATAATTAATGTCTTAAGTATTTTATTTGTATTAACATTTGTAGGTATTTTAAAACAAATATTCTCCTCCACTTTCGGCAATTGTGGGCTGTGAAAAACTTTTGGATGAGAAAAAAGTTCGTAATAATTAATACTTAATTTCTTTTAACAATAAGTTTGAAGGGTAGATTATGGCAAATTTAACATTGTTGAACCAGGAAGTGTATCACCACAAAAACAAGTCCCTGATTACATACCTAAACCAAGCTATTATGTGACAGGTGAACCCAGTGAAGTTATGGAAGCCCCAGAAATAAAAAATCACAGACAAATTTTAGGAATGAGAGAATCATGCAAATTAGCTGCAAACATTCTTAAAAGAGTTGGAAATTATGTAAAGGTAAAGTTCAGTAATGTTACTAATGTTAATCTCGATATATCTGGCATGACAAAAAGATCAGACACAAGACACTAAAGAAGATACAAAATATAGGGTAGGTAATCATAGAACATTTTTTTGTTTGTTTTGGCCTTTTGTTAACGCGCAAGAGCTTTTGGAAGTTACAATAAAACTACCTGTAAAAGTGTAAAACTACATAAATGATCCTGTTATTGATGTGGGAACATAAAATTGTATGTGTCCACTCTCAAAGGTGCCCTTAACAGATATCCAAAAATTCCTTTCACAAATACGTTTGAAATCCGTTTTTTCGTCAGTGTTATACAGGGGTCTCCCAGAACTGGCGGACCAAAATAATATGGTGAATTCATCATCTTCTGGGAATAATAGGAAAAATGTTCAAAAAAATCTATCTTAAATAGTGATTAGGAAAGTAGCAATTTAAACTGACCAATCCTGTTGTTGATGTTAAGTTACATATTAATTAGTTTTCCTGCTTTATTTGTAACTATGGATACATTTCAAATGATGCACATGCATTGTTGGGTATCCGCATTGTTTGTGCAATGACGGACGTTTTTAGGTTATAGTATTTTTCAGGTTATAGTATTTCTGCTAGGATGTTCCCTATTGGGAAAACGAATTGCGTACTCCTGAGGAGCAACTGTGGCACTCTCATCACACTGTTCATATAAGACAAGCATATCAAAATATTCTGAAGCGGTAAACATTACGCGTTTTTAATGACTTGTCAGAATTGTCAGAAATAATTTATTATGACATAATATTCAATTATAATGTCTTTGCAACAATCAAATTTATTTCGATAGTTACCAATATAATTTTTTAAGGTAATTTTATATCTACACGCGATTGGTCAATTAAAAACGTTCTTATTTTAAAATCCAATGAGGATAGATTTTTTTAAATATTTTTCCTATTATTGCCAGAAGATAATGATTTCACCGTGTTATTTTGGTCCGCCAGTTCTGGGAGACCCTGTATATGGTGTTAAATATGATGAAATTTGGTGTGAGGGAGTGGTTTTCAAACGCGGCAACATTGCTAGAATAACATATAACAAAAAAAAAAAATGCCAATGAAATTGTGACAGTTTTCAAAATGAGTTCTACCGCAGATGAATATTGTATTTAGCTCTTGGTGGCGCAGAAAGTAACGCGACATTTAGTTGCACAGACATACATCATGCGTTTTCCTAATGGAAGGCATCCCAGTGTGAATGTTATTAGGCGTTATGCTACTAAAACGCCTGTCCGTCCTTTTTGACACACCCGATATATTTTTTTTATAGATATTAACATTTGTAAACAATACTAACATATCTATAAATCTTCATAAATTGATTTTTGAAATTATATATTTAGGTAGGACTTACCACAGATGATCTTGATATTTTCACTCATGATTTAATTATAAACAGTGGCGCCTATCCATCACCATTAAATTACAAGAATTTTCCAAAGTCAATCTGTACTTCTGTAAATAATGTAGCATGTCATGGAATTCCTGATGATCGGGCATTACAAGATGGTGACATTATCAACATTGATATTACAGTATGTAATTTCAACTCAGTTGCTTTACAAAGTTCATGTGGTAATTCTAGGTTTTTTACAATGGATATCACGGTGATTGTTCTAAAACTTTTTTAATAGGAAATGTAGACGATTTTGGTAGGAATCTAGTCAGTACTACAGAAATTTGTTTAAATGAAGCCATCTCTATCTGTAAACCTGGGCGTAAATTTTGCGATATTGGAAATTTAATTGAAAAAACAGCAGCCAACTTAGGATTTACTGTAGTTCCAGCGTTTATTGGTCACGGCATTGGTCACTATTTTCATGGACCACCTGATATTTTTCATATCTGTAAAAATACAATAAAAGTTTTTTCAAGTATATTAATATTAAGCATTTTTAGACAATAATTATCCTGGAGAAATGAGATCAGGAATGACATTTACTATAGAACCTGCACTTTCATACGGAGGAAAAGAAATTGTTATTCTTGAGGATGGATGGACAGCAGTAACTCTTGATTTTGCAAGAACTGCACAATTTGAACATACAGTACTCATTACAGACACGGGTGTCGACGTTTTGACGATACCTTCTGACTAAATAAAACGCTTGTATAGAAATACTTTTTTTATAAATGGTATGTACAGTGTAGTATCGTTTTTAGTTTTAAAATTTTAGCTGTGTACATATTGCTCCCACTTTTAATCCTATACACTTAAAATTTACAACTATTAAAAGTGAGATTAATAGAAAAATAACCAAGTATAACAATACATATTGTGATGGGATGAACGACAGAATTGTGTATAAAATGGAATGTTTTATACTTTTCAAATATTTGGTTATTTTTCTTTTTTTTTATAATATATACATGGATGGCGATGTGAATATGCTGACATATCTCTGTAACATCATCTTAGACTTTATATAAAAATATATTTGTTTTTCACTTAGCAGCTATATTTTAGACTGCCTATGTTTTCAGTACATATTTTTACAATATGCAGTGCAAACAGTTTGGAAGCACTTAACTTGTTAACAAATGCCACCCAAAATTAGGCAGTCTGAACAATTAAATTGTTACTTTGAATTTCATAAAATAACAGAAAGGTTCACCAAGGATATGTCAACATTAAAAAATATTAAAAGTGGATTGGTTAACAAGGGGCTATAAAAACGAAATAATTTAAGGAGAAGAAACGATAATTAGAGCAATACAAAAACGTAACCTATTTTTTTTTGTACTATGATAGACAAAGAATATCTTGCGAAAAAAGATAACAAAACAAAGAGGATGTTGCCGTTTTAGTTTAAAAACGATTATTGCACCATTAATAAACTTTTAAACTAAAACACCACAAAACCACGAATCTGATTATAAGTGGGAAAAATTGCGCTTTTAAAATATCTGTACAAAACAAGTACGTTTAGCTCTTAACTTACAAAAAAAAAGTATCACTTCGAGGGCTTTTTCAACGTTATAAATAAATCAATAAATAATTTCACAACATTAAACGATTGTGCGCAAACACATTAAACTTTAAAAAAACAACGCACCACGAAATTTAACTCGAATAACTTAAAAAAAAAAAAACAGTCAGAAATACATTAGAAGCAGAGTTAGAAAAAAGATAACGTTGTGATTCTATTTAAGAAACTGAAATATTACAAAAAAATTAAACAATCTGTCATATACGATGAATTTTAATTATTGATTTCCCTCATCATGTAGCATCTTCATTCAGCCTTTCTACTCGATACCTATTATAAGATACATATGGAGTTCGTGAAAGATCATTGTCCGTTAGCACCCGCGTTCGATTGGGCACAACACCTTCTCCACGGCCCATCAACCAATCTGTACACTGTTTATGCTGCACATCACTAACATTCGCACTAGCCCATTTCTTCAGCCACGCACGGAACTTCGACGATAGCCTCTTTGTAATTTCAGGATGAGTCTGTAACAACATAACAATAACTGATGATACCGTTACGTTAATGTAATTTTTCAATAAAATTTCATTCGGCGGACTAAATAAATAAAAAAAGATGTCCATTTCTAATGGTTCTTAAATTTTGTGGTTTTAACTTTCGTCTCTGATATGCCCTGCATAATTTTTTAAAAACATTTATATACACATACCTTTCTTGCTTTGGAAAAGGCACTTATTTTATAAAGAAAACTATCTTTATTGACGGTAAACATGATTTTGGAATCTTGAGAATTGAATTTACATTGCGTTTCATCAGACACTTCATAGCCAGGATGATCAGTTTGATTTCTTTCAGGCGGAGGACGCTCTATTAATTTTCTCTCTAACTCGTCTAAAATGCCGAATTTTTTATCGCCATCATCAAGCCTACTCGATTTTTTGTTCTCCTCATTATCTTGAGTCTTTTTGTTCTGGTCATCACTTGATGATTCTCCTTGATTATTAACCGAATTCTTTTTATCGCCGGTTTTATTATGATGTCCCATTCGCTTTTTATATATTCGCAAATTCCTATTTAAATATACAGGTGAACGTGGTTTATTATCAACATTTGCAATATCAGAATAACATTCTTTGTAGGCACTCCACTTCTTCGCGTCATCCACTTTCTTTGGATCTTCTGAATCTGTATCCAGTAATTCGATCGTCATTCGACAATCTCTTTTATAAATGTATATTTTGAAACAATTTTCATCTTGAACAGCCTTTTCGCCAGATCTCTGGTAAGCTAATTCTAAGTGTGCTCTTTTATGGGCAGTTGCACACGGCCCTCCAGTAGCACCGCGTTTTTGTTCCTTAGAAAATAGATCGGTACATGCTATAGCCGTTCTTTCCGTTACACAGTGTTGCAATTGTCGGACAGCGTATGAGACCACTTTGTCTAAAGTGAAAGCAATGTATGCATGAATACCAAACATTTCTCTCAATGTATCCTCATAGGTGTTCGCGTCCATGTTGCCATCTAACAAATTTTTAACCATGTCTAAAAACGCAACGTAATAATCTTCTACTTCGATTTGGGGCTTTGGTTTTAATCTAAGTGCTACAGCTGTACTTTCCTTGCGACCTGTTCGCGATTTTGCTTCTTCAGCAGCCAAAATTACTGCACGTTCGTAAATTTTTGCCAAACGTTCACATAATACGGCATGTAATCTTAAAAATATGTACCAATTGTTATTAGCCATGAATAAAGTGTACGCTTCATCCTAAAGTTAAAAACATATGTTAGATTTGGACTCCAAGTTGACTGATGAAAACTTACCGGATCTGACACTTGCGCGTGTAGAGGAACTTTAATATCTTCTTCTTTGTAATCAGCATCAGTTTTAATATCCATTTCACCGTCGAGTCGCCCTGGAGATTTTCCTGGACTGGCATCGCTTTTTCCTTTGGGGTTTATTGCATTCGGACTGCTTATAGGACTGTCATCTCCGTCTTCTTTTTCATCTACGAAAAAGCATATTGCTAATTTTTAAAACACGGTAGAGGTCTTCCATTATCTCGTGAACCAGCGCAGAACATTAAAATTATGTTAAAGGTATATGTAATTTCACTTACAAGTAACACCTAATCGACTACTACCGTCGAAGTTGGCGTTGAAGAGTCAATTATGAATGAACCACTCATCTTAAAAACACTGATTTTTCAAATTGCAGATTAAAAACACAAACAACGCAAAAAGTGAGGTTACATTTAAACAGCTGATAAGAGTTGTAATCCGGCGGTACATTCACAATCGACTCGTCAACGCCAATTTCGACGGCAAATTTAAAAAAAAAAAAAAAAAACCGTTCTACTGAGTCAGTAAATAATCTGCTCTGCTCTTTTGTCTTGAATTTTTTTTTTAAATAAAGATGGGCAACAAATCAATTATTCTCTTTCGTTGTTATTATGACATTTTAGGCGAATGCTTCAACTTGACTGGAAGAAAGCCCCTCACTTCGGCGCTTCATTCCCGGAGTCCGAAAAAATGCGAGGATAGTTTCCGCTTCGTTGAAAGCACATAACTGGCGGAGTAAACAACGCTTGGGACGCACAACAATCCTTAAGTTTCAGTGTGAAAAAAATAAAACGTGATCAAGAATGACTGAATCTGTTGGTAACAATGAAAATTTGAATGATTTTGGTACCACTGTGGATCTAAACGCATTTCCAGTTGTCAGCTTTGACAGAGTTGACAGGCGAATTTGACGTTTACCATCGAAGGGTCATTTTTCTAAATACAATAGCATGAACATACCCGACATAACCAAATTTTTTTTTAAATGTCGTGTCAAGTTAAAACATCTGGTCAGTGCCAATTACGAAACAGAAAAACACCAATATTTTTCAATTGTTTCATTGCCAACAGACTCAGTCATTGTTGATCACGCTGTATATAAAAATAAGCAAAATGTTATTATAATCATTGTCTTATGAAAATTTAAGATGAAAACTACTTCGTTATTACGTCAGACGACATAGAACATTGCACAAATAAAAAGAATATTACCATCATCTTCACGTTCGTCATCTGTTAGCTGTTGTTTGGGATGGAAAAATAGTTCAGGTATGAACTGACGTAATAAATGCTTTATACGCCTTTTTTCGCCCTTTTGAATTCCTGTTTGTCTCTTAACATGATGAATCAGAAGATTTGCAGCGTCGTCAAGAATTGTCCGATCTCGATATGGCAAAATCAAATGAGGACCCATGACTGGTTCTGCACCCTCTTCATTTTGTTCATGTCTCTATCGATATAAAACAATTATTTATATAATTATGACAAGAACATACAACAAATATATTTACCTCATCAAATAATGTTTCAATTTCATTAAACAAACTTTTAGACCTTAGAGCTTTTACATCGGTTTGTTTGAAATTTATACCTTGATGATCAAGACTTTTCAAGTAGTATTTTTCATTTTGTTCTCGCCAAATTTTATTGAATCCTTTTTGCGCTTCTCGCCATTCTTCTTCTTTTGCCTTAAGCCTTCGAAGTACTACAGGAACAGCTGTTTGCGGATTTCTTTTTAAGCCGTCGATTATATCTTGAGCTTTATCTCCATAAATTCTTTTGAGCGCTCGTTGGTGCAATGTTGGGGATGAACCACCTAAACAATCGTCCAAACGATACTTGGCAACGTCTTCCGCGTTCATCCTGCTCAATTTTTTGTTAACACCTTCCAACACTCTAATGGTTGATGCATTCGTTTCGATCACAACATCCAACTCGAACCTTTCATCTTCACAACGATACATGTACTCTTCATATTGCGTTTTTCGAGAACTAACAAACGTACTATCTTCAGACCAAGTAGGAAAAGATACCCACTGATCATTCAACACCTCCTTGCATAACTGTGTTCGACCCGAACAACTTAAACCTTCCTGTGCTGGAGGTATTACACAATAACTGGCACCCAGACGCTTAGCTGTTGTGAGGTCGATTTCCAAGGCAGTTTCACCCTGTGGTCTTTCTGTACGCGATGCATTGTAAGGCAGCGATTCGACTTCGTTTTGACCCAGGAATTCGCGAAACCACCTCATTAATTCTGGAAATCTACCCAAAAAAGGGCTCACTACCATTATCAGTTCGCTTTTTGAAATAATTTCTTGATTAAATAGAATAAGACAACGTAAAAAGTTGTTATATACTTCTTGTGAGCGCACTGCTTTTCGAACCTGTAAAAAAAATATAATTTTGAGAGTTCTTGATGAATTAAATAAGAATAAACAAAGAGTTTATTTTCCATAAAGAATAATGTTGCAGAGTAATGAGAAGGTATGTCTACTGAATATTAAACATCCTTCACTCTAACTTGCATTTATATTGCACTGTTTCCTTTACACAACTCAAACCAAAATAGAGATATGTTTAGATCGTTCAGTGCAAATTTGTTTCAGAGAGACACTTTGTTAGTCTGTTGCAACTTAGACTAATTTTTTTTTTTAATTTATAGATGTAATTTGACCACAACTACCAATATCACCAAAATGATGGTAAAAAGGAATTAAATCAGCATAATACTTACACATTCACTAAAATATTATCATGAAACTAACACAATTTCTATACAAATTGTTACAAAATTTGTAAGTAGTTTGTCTTCTCTCAACATCAAAATTTGAAGGTAAACAATTTTGTTTTATTAATTATATAACGGTAATGATCACGGAGTACCTCCATTAGAATATACATTTAAGGCGGAAAATGTAAAAAAAAAATATGTAACTAGGTTTTTTTTTGCAATAAGAAACGGACGCAATAGTATTTTTTTTTATCTATTATCGTAAACTAGAAAATATACCTTGCATAAACTTTTAATATTATTTAGCCTATGTTAATTAGAACATTTAATTCGATATCAAAAAAATCTAATTTTTTGTTTAAAAGTTTGTTAACAATCAAATAACAAAATCTAGTTATTGGACAATTATAAAAATGAATACAATTTAAAAAGATATAACTTTTCCAATTGTCATGAAAAAAATATGTACCTTGAAAATTTGTTTTTCCCTTGTAGGCAACAGCTATTCTACTTTTACAAAATCATCCATTGATTTCAGCAATAGACTTTTATTAACAATTAAATCAAGATAATAATCTGAAAGATTTTTGCCAGAATTATACTTATCTACGTATAGTAGGCCCTGCAATTTT
The DNA here is from genome assembly GCF_963966145.1 of Tenebrio molitor. Lineage (NCBI taxonomy): Eukaryota > Metazoa > Arthropoda > Insecta > Coleoptera > Tenebrionidae > Tenebrio > Tenebrio molitor. Next base: position 15,601,597 of record NC_091047.1, read on the forward strand.
TACAGTTCTTTTATGGACTAATAAAGTTTGTTCGTTCTACAATGATTGTGTAGGATTAAAAAAAATTGTAAACCAAAGCGGTAAAGTGGTTTTCCGGGTCTCAAGAAATATTTTCTCTCAACCCGGAAAATAATCAATTTACTGCTTAGGTATACAACATACATCCTATGTAGATCTTCTGACATTTTTTTTTTTCAAAAACTGAATTTTAAGTAGAATATAGTTTCAGCGATTTTTAGTTGGGCGTACTAAACATAAAACAAGATAATTAAAAAAAATATAGCAGATTTTTCATTGTCTCTGTTGATTCATTGAAAACTTTTAAGATTACCTTATCGAAGAATGCATAATCGTTTAACGTGCCGTACTTTCCCGCTTCTGCCAATGTGACATCTCTGCATGATGACATTTTATGCTTCTTAGGTGGCGGTGCATCTCTATGCATCATAGGGGTATATGTTGGAGAGCGTTTTAATTGCCCTGAAATATGACTTGGCTTATGGGAAGGTCTTTCCATTATATTTTCTCTGTAGGGCTGTTTTGTTGGCGGTTTTTTCACAACGGAATGGTCGGACGCTGGTGCTGGATTAATATGACTGGTAGCGTCAGGTAAAAACTGACCGAATTCGGCTAGAAGATCGCTCTGATTTTCAAAAAGTTTTGCTACTTGACTGTATACTTCTTGCTCAGTTAGGTGCTTCCCACCAGAACCTCCGCTAGACGATTCTTTCATTGTTCGTTGTTCTTTCTGATAAATATGTAAGATATCCAGAAACCTCTTGTACTTTTCTGGTTGATCTTGAAAACGATTCTGTAATAAAAATATTAAAAATCACTGTATTAATAGTATACTATCTATAAATTACCTAAGATTTTAAATATGAACAGATAAGTTATGTTTAAAAAAAAAGCCACTTGGTTGACAATTTTATTAAACATTTATCAAATGCAGAAAACAATACAGTCTGTGATGATCTTTTGAATTCACAGAAATGGAATACGAGTGTATCTATATTCTTGCGTAATACAAAATATTGTTGTTAATTTTTCTACTTATTTTAAATTATACATGTCATGTGCATAGTAGTAGATATGGATTTAAGTGAAACATTATTTTAGTGTATTTTGAAACAATGTGGTTCAACTGAATGAAATCAAAATTAACAATTAGTCCTTACATTACTTGTTTGTTTCTGTGTTTAACTCTAACATTATTAAATTTTTGTAATACATATGCGACGATTTAATTCGTTTAAAAAATTATCAAAAATTGTTTGCTCATTGTAATAAGAAATCGAAACAATCTAATTATTCGTTAAAATATAGAGAAGAAGTTCATGAACGTATCAAGAATTATTATAAGCCTATACATACTTTACAAGCAGTGAACATCCTGCATTTCATACAGGTGTGTCAAACTTGTGGTTAACCCCAACAGATTACAAACAAAATTAATGTAGGTACATTGAAAAATGTGTCTCTATTTTAGAGAGCAAGTCGACACAAGTTGTGTCTTAAAAAACCAAAGTAAGTATGTGTATTTCATATCGCCCTTGTCACAAGAGAATGGTAAATGTCATAATACATAACAATTTTTTGTTGCAAGTTTTAATCACATGTATTCCACAAATTTAACGAAAGTTTTATGGGGTAATATTTTTATTGCAAGTTTATCGTAACTGTTTATCATTCTTTTGTAAAAAATTTCTTTTTGCGAAGTTTTAGATGAATTATAACCAGTTCTTTGGTAAATCTGTAATAAAATTTTTGATGAAGTCTAAATCTGTAATTTTCCACTCTTTTAGGAGATCCTTAAAAATCGAACACACAAAAACTTTCTTCCACTAAAGAAACGATTTTTTCAAAATGACGCTACTTTGTATGAAATAATTTTTACTTTAAAGAAATAATATATTATGTACTTAGAAAAATTTAATATTTAAATTTATAATCAACATTGTCCTGGTTTAATGGTAAAAAGAAAGATATAAAAGATAAGAAATCTAAAAGTTTTCACAAGACAATACCGGGTATCGTAAATTTTACTTCCATCTTCCAAAATCGCAACTTACAATAATTAAACAAACGTAATCAAATTTGGTACATGTAATAGGTTTATCATTAAGGGTTATTTAGTGATGGGCAATGAGAACATTTCCAATTGGAAATATTTCAGAAACAGAATAGTTACATATTTCCATAAGTTTCCGAGCTTGAAATTTTACCACCACATCTCAGAAATATAACCTCTAATCTAAAGTCCAGGGGCCAGTTTATAGAAAGAGAATTAAATATTTCATTCGAATTAAATTTTAATGCCCGATTAACCCATGAATCCGAAACTTGGATTGGTTCAATCTGATCACGTGTTCAGTTAATCTCGCATTTGATTACGATTAACTTATGCACAACCAAAAACCCTAGAATAGGTCAGAATTCTGTCTGAACCGGTTAATTTAAGCTTCGCTGATCAAAAAATGATTTAGTGAATCTTAAAACATTGAGAACATACTTTATTATTATTTGGTGTTTTCTTGAAGAAAAAAAGAACCCCAATATGATGGAGCACACATTTGAAAAATTACAATGTTTCTTACGTTTCCGGAAATACATATTTCCAAATTATAAATTTCCCGAAATTTTCCATTACTAGGGTTATTAAACAAAGCTATAAAAATTTAAAAAGACACTCATTTAACACCAAATTTTCAATTTCTGATTTTTAGACTGATGTATGAGGATCAAGCTGACTCGGTTCACATTTATAATAAAGCTGTAAATAAGAGGCTTAAAAAAGTAAATGATCCTTTTGTTATTGTCCAATATAAAAACGCAAACTAAATACATTTTTGTGATTTTGATTCACCTTGGATAAAATTGAATACACATTAACAGATTCTACTAAAATATCACAAAAATTGCTTCTGCCATAAATGCATTAATGAAAAATTTAACAAATAATTAGCTGCTTTATTATTATACAATTATGTGTACCGGTTTTAGTCAATTTTAGTGATTTCGGCGGTGGAAGTAAAGTTTGCCGCACCGGTGCAGTAACAAATAGGATGTTTATCAAAGTGGTTAGAATTAGAAGTGGAAACTTGCATGAATGTGGAAAAAACTAGTTAAGAGATGGGTTGTCAAAATAAATGTATTGAAATATAGTATACAAAATTTATTTGTTCCGCACTTGTAAACGTCAGTTTTACAAGTCACTGTATTCGCCTTGAAAATGTCTCTTAACTGGCTAGTCAGTAAAATTTTACACCCGTGTTCATATGAGTGTCGTGCGTTTCCAAAGCAATACGTAAAGCTCATACGATTTTTTTTTCAAATATTGGAATTTTATTATAGTTTGTATAACTATTTGAAAGTGTGGAACAAATAAAATGTTCAACAATACACGCAAGGTAACGGGTTTTACTGGCTCCAGAAGGTGACTGGTTCGCCTTCGGCTCTCCAGTCATATCCTTCTGTCGCCAGTAAAAACCCTTTTACCATGCTAGTAATGTTAAATACTATTACACTTCCAAAGTACATTACAAAACATTTTTTCTTTTCCACAGAATTTGACCACTGAATCAAATTTATAAAAAATGAGAACTAATGCAGTGAAATACAGTGTGTAACAAAATGATTTTCATCTAGTTTGCTTTGGAATTTTTGCACATGTAAATATTCCTGCACCGCTCTACTTTTTTTTTAAGTGCCGAACTATTAGATCTGTCAATAAATGTCATCAATCGAATTGACTATTGTTACAATTCACAAAATTAATTAACAAACCTTGGTGGCCACTTTCAACACTAGCTGTGACTTGCTTTTGTTAGCTCCTTTTTAATTTCAATCTCAACTTTGCATTCATATCATCCCTTCGCAATAAATCACATTTGGAATTTGGATATATATTTTGAAGTTAGGCTTTCTATTTTTTTTTTTTTTTGTAGAGCGGCATTTCGTATTTTTACCAGGGTAATGCAAAGGTAACTAGATGAAAAATCATTTTATTCCACACAATAGTTTATAAATAACTTTTAGGTGCAAGTTTGAAAGGAAACAGTTTTTTTATATAGTTTGTTCCTTTTAATAATCTTACTTTGTCTTAGTTGGTTTATCTCGCCCGTTCAGATTTATCCTTCGTTCCACATACACCCAGTAGTCTTAAAAAGACAATGTAATGTAACAATTAGCATCTTATTATAACATTATACATTACATTATTACAATGTCGGTGTAAAATGGGGAACTAATTCGATAAAGTCGAAATTGTAAGTTCTTGGAGAGGTATCTTTTTCATTTTTAAATGTGCATCTTTTCAGATCTTTGTCATTTTTCAATAATTTTCTTTTGTTTTCATACTACGCCGCCATCAACAATTTTTTTAATGGCATGTCATATTTTGCATTCATATTTGTGTAGTGGTTGGAGTTCTGAATTCGGTCATAACGGGTGTTTTTTTAAATTTCACCTCGTAGTAGGCATTCAAGAATCGATTGTGAACGCACCACTCGTGTAAAACGTAAGATTTAGGCCCGGTTTATTCACCTTCCAAGTAACTTTATTTGAACGGTAATTACCATGGATCTACCAATAGCAGATTCTAAATCATAGCAACTACTGGCCAGATAAATTTACTTGAAGGTGAATAAACCGGGCCTTAGACAGCTGATCCGTGATCCGTAACCTGTATAGTGCGTTAACAATCGACTCTCCAAAGCCTACTGAGGTGAAATAAAAAAAAAAAACACCCGATATAACAACGTACGATATTGATAGTTTTCAGTATAATCAAGTCTAAAGTAAAAAAAAAAAAAACAAAAATGTACAGAGAATTGAGTTGGCCATAAAATATTGATAGATATTCATAGATCGAATTTCTCATTAAAACCAGACCCCCTGTCAAATGTTTTCCAAAATTTCGGATTTCGGCTTGGATACTGTGAAGACGAATGGATGAACATTTTATTATTTTTTTTTTTTATTTGCTATTGAATCACGTTAAAGATTGTTACGAACACTCTCAATATCATGTCATGTTTTGACATGTGACCGAGTTCGTAATTCTAACCTCTATCTGAATATGATGAAAAACGTATGACGTGCTATTTAAAAAAATCTGTCTACGTCATAGTATAAAAACAAAAATCGATCGAGAAATGACAATGACCTGAAAAGATGGATTTTAAAAAATAAGGTAGACCTGTCCAGAGTTAAAAAAAAAATACAATTTCGATTTTATCGAATCGATTCCGGATTTGACATTCGTACACATTAAATATTCGTTTCAACCTAAAACTCTTTTTTGTATCTACATGTACTACACACTTGCAATAAAATTATTAAAGAGTAAAATAGTTTGAATATTAAACACATTTAAAATTTATTACCTTAATCTTATTAACGTAATTGATCGCATGATTGAACTGCACCGGTTGATTCTGAGGTGTATCAGTATGTCCCTGCAGTGCCTGACTTACTGCTACTTGGGCTGCCGACAGCGACATGGAGTTATTGTAAGTAGGAGCTCCACTTCCATAACTGGAAGAATGATGTACCACAGGAATAGACGGTGTTGCCTGTGGGGCTACTGGCGGAACATGCTGCGTCAACGAGAGTGGTTGACACGGGGGCATTGTAGTCAGCGGTACCGAATTCGACATATTTATGGTACCCGAACCTCTCATAATCATCTTCTGTTGTTGAGGATCGGAAGGCATATTACCAGTTGGACTAGGCATGCTGACTGACACTTGAAATGCATATCCCTGATCGCTTTTCTGCACTTCAATTTTATAACCCGGCGGTAGAAATGTGTTAAAACCAACAATTAAATCGGGAAAACCCTTGAACAAATTAGACACTCGTTGTATGACTCCCGGAGTATCGATACTTTGACTTTTAAATTCTTTCATAATGTCCAAAAAGTCATTATACACTTGAGGCTTTGAGCCAAATTTAAATTTCACAAGGTCCAAGTAAGAAAGAGCATCCTCAACTTTTAGGCGTTGAAAATTGCTGCCTGGAGATTGCTGCTGTTGAGATTGCTGAGGTTGTTGTTGCTGTTGTTGCTGCATATCCTGCATTGGAGCTGTTGGAGGTGACGAGCCGGCTGTTCTTAATTGAGAATGACCACTCACTGATAAGGGTTGCATTGCCGAAGTTTTTCCGGAATGGGGAACCGTTGCAGCCGGCATTGCACCGTAACTCACCGGAGGTGGAGGATAAAGTCCAGACTGCATTCCTTCACTGACCACCTTGACGGTACTCGTATTTGAGTAGGCCAAAGAGGATGATGTATTCTGCAATGACTGATTGTATAAAGCAGCAGTTGCAGGAGATCCACTTCCTTCTTTCAGCGTCTCATCCACTCGCAGACGTTTCATTTCAAATTACATCGAGGCGGCTGTAAAAATGATGTTTTGTAAATTATTCTTGCGTAGTACAAGCATTTATCTTAATTAAAATTAAAAAAAAAAAAACGACGTTTGGGGTCTACTAAAGTAAGACGATGTTACACAATGTATTTTTAGTTTACATCGAACATCAATTTATTGGTTGATGGCAATAACGCGCACAAAAAATAATGCACGATAAAAAAAAAATTTTACTTGTAAAATACATATAGTAAAATAAAGTAAAAATTTGTTTTGGGTACATTATAATTTCTAAATCATTAACATCAACTACTGACCTGAAGTAATAAAACATTATTTTCCTATCATACCAAACGACGATGGGTAAGAACACATGTAAAATTGTAAATAAAATTAAATAACATGCCATGAAACCTTCAAATAAAGTATGCACTGCACTGTCATTTCAACATAACTGAATCAAAATAATGGATATCAGATAATGATTAAATCAGATACAAAATTACCTGCATCTCATACTGGACAAAAATTGATTTTTATTTTCAAATGATGTAAAATAAAAACACTGCAATTCATGTTACTCCAAATCAGATTAAATAAAATGTATATAAGAAAGAAGCAAACTGTTTAAAGTTTTTTTTTATTCATTTTTTTTTTCTTTCAAGATGAACAAACTTTAGCTTGTTGGGCAAGACGTCGTCCTTTTGTATTCCAACAGTAATTTTAAATAGTTACATTCATTTATCAAGGGGAATACGGAAATTTCTATTACTGGATTGAGGGAATAGGCCAGGAAAGTCTTTCTCTAAATTTTTATAATTAATATATGTAATATAATTTTATAATTTCGACACATACTTTACGTCAATCATAAAATTGTTGGAAAAATTTACGTTTCAGCGGTGACAAACACTATTCTACTCAAAATCCGTTCACATTGGAGAAAATTCTCAAATTCTGACAAGTGTCGAACAAAAAAAATTATTATTGGATGTAAGTTCATAACACAAATTGAAAAACAAAATGAAATTATCACTGCAATGAAACTCCTTTTTGACACAGCGAACTTTCAATTGTCCGTACGAAACGAACGCAATTGCTTTTGATCAAAAATTAATTTGTAATTTCTTGAATCAACACTTGAGCCACAAGCTGTTTTAAGGTAATAGAAATACTTAATTTTTTTCACACCAAATTAACATAATAATGTTCCTGAAATTAAAGGAATCAATTTCAAAACAACCAAAAATTCATTGCACGATTCGTAATTTGTTTTCAACACATATCAGAGGTGGCTTTGGTAGATTACGTCGTCAGATGCCATGTTGAAACAGTCAATTCAGCTGATCCGCAAAATGACACGCCCACTTATTTATTTCTGGCATAAACAAAACCGGTAGCGTTTATGAAGACTGCTACGCAGTTGGTTGCCGGTCTGGAGCATGGATGAAACTGAGTGCGCGCCATTTCGCATAGTAATCTATATTAAATTATTCGATTGGTTAAAACTCGTATTCGACAAATTTTCATCGTTGCAACTGTAGACAAATGTCAAAAATGCATCCGAATTGAATATACGAAAACCGTTGTTGAAAAGTAGGGCCCCCAAGAAGAATACTGTGCAACTTCGTGAAAGTTTAACCAAAAAAAGGTACAAATACGACTACTATGGACGTTTATTAAAATTTGGCACTTTAAACTCGACTCCACTTTCGGAGATAAAACAATCATATTACATAAACAGATAGAGATCTGTGATCTTTCTTTTTTAATTTAATTTCAACGCATGCGCGCCTACAAGAATACTGGCGGCAATCAGCATACCCCGAATCCCAAATTCACCCCAGTTACGTAATAAACTGCAATAATTAGATCCGACACTGACAAACGCACGCGTTCAAAATGACGAAAAAACGCTCTTTTACTCCATTGGCATCTTTGTACAACTTTCACAAGTGACCTTGAAGCTGTTCAACCCACCAAGAAAAATTACGCGTCAGTTTAGAAAGCCAGAAAGATCTGTCTGTCGAGTTGGATTTTGAGAAACGACACGAACTCAATGGAAAGATGCGTCTTGGGCGTCAACGATACGCTCTAACGTCAATTACATGTTATGGCTGTTATAAAGACTTACATTTACGTCATGTACCAGTTAAATGATAGAAGTCCGCGTTACGCATCGAATATACTTTGCAACACCCAATTTTATAAACGTCGTAGCACCAGCGAATACTCATTTCGGCGTCAACGTCAAGTTTTCCGAGTTTTGTTAATAAATATTTGTGTGTTCGCGATAGGGTTTGAGCTTCGTGCATTGTATGCGTATTTCAATCTTGGCAACGCTGCTGCCCTCCAATATCGCAACAACGTTGCCTCCTCCGCGACGCAGAATAAAACACATCTTCAAAGCACCTTTGTGCATGAGTAATCTGTGTATTGGCAACGTCGCCCGTTGACTTCGCTCCCGCGATCTACAAGGCTAGCTCCCCATTGGCTATCGTTGGAATCGATAGGAGAGTGGAAGGGCAGGGAACCGGACGTGCAGAGCGCTATTGCCATTAATTTCCTAAACGTAAACTTTCATAAAGATGAAAATCGCTTGTCGCTCTTTGTCAGTAAACAAATACAAAATGTTGCATCGAAATTTCGTAATTGCAACGGACCGGCCGAAAGGTTGCCAATACAAAAGTCGAATCAAACTTTGTTTGAAATTCCGTCAGCATTGAAACTGTCAAAATTCCCCCATGAATCCCCGATTCCGATTATTTAACTGTGTAGCCTAGCTATCTTTTATAACACGCTTTCCGTGGTTGCCAGGTCAAGTGTCCGCAACGTCGCCGACAACAAACATCAACTAAATTTGGTATAAAAACGCTTTAATTTTAAAAATAAAATCGCAAGTGTAAAATTTACTCACCCCGTACACCTCCCACATTGTAACAACCAATGCTAATTTTGGAACGCCACGACCAAAATAATTTACAAATTTTAGAAAAACGCCGAAAAATCAGAAACTCCTTCGCAACGATCGATAAAACAACATTCTTTGCGTTTTTACAATTACACAACCGACCCGTGAAGTCTAAAAGTTAAAAATATGTCACTCACCTTACAAAAGCCTCTTTTGCGGAAATTTTTTCCGTTCTCTGGGGATCTTGAGATGCACCAACTAACTGCAACCGATCCTTAATGTTTTTGCCGAGAAATAACAGTTTTACACTAGAATTCATCAAAAGAAAATTCTGACACATTCTGTTTCGAACCTTCCTATACGCTGACCGAGTGTCGACTGACTGGCTCTTCAAATCTCAGAGCTTGTTTGGGAGAGTCCATAATTTTGGTGTGGTCGGTCGTCATCAGCAGTTGAATCAGTTATGGTTGGTAATAACAAAAAAAGTGTGTAAATTTACGAAAGATATTAGTTACGAGGAAATATACCCCCATCAATTAGCACAGTCCTCAAAATAGCTTTTCCTGAAATTAAAAAAATTAAGGTAACTACCTACCACCCCTCGATCGAATTGTCTGGTCCATAAAAAGGTTTGTTTGATGCTTTGGTTTTAGTTCTATGCAAACATAACCGTGGCGCTTGTGTTCTTGTTTAAAAATACCCGCCAACAAATAAAAATCAAACAGATAGAATCATCCAAAAACAGATGTTATCATCAAGTTTAAGTTAAATTATTCATACTGTGATGTAATAAAGGTTGACAGTTGAATCTGATTATTTGCCGGTGTTGTTTTATAACCGTTCAATAAAATAAGAAAATTAACTTTAATCATTGAGGTTAAGAGTTTTATTGATCTCACAGTAAAAAATTATGATGATAAATATCCTATCAATATCCTACATCATATATTGTATTAGAATATTAAATCCACATGGAATCTTTCGAAACTGAATAGCTTTTTAAAGCATTCAATTGGTGGTGACTTATCAAGCTGCATTAATTTAACCAATCACAAAGTACGAACGTGTCACTAGAAATTATGAACGTCAACCAATTTTATTTTCAAGAATTTGAGCCACAAAGGTATACTTGTTCTTATTTCTACTTAGAAACACGACAGTTTTTTGCAATAAAATGAAATTTGTGGCTGCCATAATTCTACTTTGCTACTACTGTATTCATGTTGCACAAACAAAAATTAATGTACAAGAATTAAGATGTTTAGGTAAGTAATACATCATTTTATTGTTATAAGATTGTTATACAAAATATCTTCTTTCCAGTTTGTAAAGTTTCTTTAGATGAACTAAGCAAAGCAGTTAACAAAATTGATCCCACAAAAACAGTAGATGTTGGAGGGTATCGGCTTGATTCAAATGGAAACTATATACACAAATCTATTTCACAAGCAAAGTCTGAGGTCCATTTATCTGAACTTATAGAAGAAATTTGTCCAAAAATGGATGATTATGTGAGAGCCACATGGAAATCTAATGGTACATTAACATTATTAAAACTTATTACTGATGAGGGTCAAATGAATAATGCCATGTCAGATGTGGATTTAATTCAAGATGATGATTTAAATAAGAGCCTTAAATACTATGTATGTTAATTAAACATATTTAACTTTTATACACAAATAATTTTTTCAGTGTGAAGGAATCATGGAAGACTTAGAGGACAATATTATCAAGCATTTTCAAGGAGATTCAACAGATATACATACTAAGATATGTGTGGAAGAGTCTGCTATTTGCCAAAATTTGAAAACCAGTGCTAAGCATGATAGTGATGAATTGTGATTATTTTAAAAATTTGTCTTCCACAGGTTAATATGTATATTTATATAAATAAAATAAACCTATTTTTTTCTAATAACTGATTTTGTTTTAAATGTATTTTTCGTTTTGTTTTAAAACTTGTAGTATAATTTTGCGTTGATCCTCGAAATCTTGAATTATTGAAATGTCACTCTACTTGAGTTTTGAGGTTAAGTTGTCTCTGTTATCCTTTCAAAGTTTGAAATGTCGATTATAAAATTTATATAAAATCGTTGAAATTTAATAAATCACAACACAACACTAGGTACAGAGATAAAAATGATTAATTATGAAGCAAATATATCAGCATATGAAACAATATCAACTTTGGGTCAGTGTTTTGAAGGCAAGGCTGTTGTTCATCTAGCACAGCACAAAAAATCAGGTACCATGGTAGCACTCAAGCGTTTTAATATGGATAGAATAAAACATGAGGCACATTTAGTTGAGGTATAACCATGAAAATTATAAAAATTTCATATTTAATCAAGTACTTATATTTTAGAGAGAAATAATATTGACAAAGCAACTTCAGCATCCAAACATCATTACATATTATGCAGCTTTTGTACATTTGCAGGAAGTTTGTGTAGTAAGCCCTTTAATGGCCTTTGGATCCTGTCGAGATCTTTTAAATGCACATTTTAATGATGGACTTCCAGAGCAAGCAATAATATTAATATTAAGAGATTTGCTTGATGCATTAAATTACATACATAAAAAAGGATTTATTCATAGGTTTTTGTACAGTATGAAAACAAACTATTGCCTGAATACATTTTATTTTAGGTCAATCAGGGCAGGTCACATATTGATTACCGCTTCTGGAAAAGCTTGTTTAGCAGGACTCCGTTATGCTTGTCCAATTATTTTTAATGGTAAATGGCAAAAACATATTCATTCTTTTCCCTCTAGCACAGCAAGAAATTTGAATTGGCTAAGTCCAGAGCTTTTAGAGCAAAATTTACAGGGTAATATCAATTGTTTGTTTAATTTAAAATTAACACATAGTTACAGGCTATAATCAAAAGTCAGACATTTATAGTGTAGGTATGGTAATATGTGAACTTGCTAATGGAGCAGAACCATTTGCTGGAGTTTCAACAACTTTAATGTTAACTGAAAAAGTCCGTGGATGTGTTCCTCAACTGTTTGATTGCACCACAGTACCTACTAATGAAAATAATGAATGTTATGGTAATTTTTTTATATCAATATTATAATGGCAAATGTTATTTACATTGTTGTTAATTTTAAGAGTAGCGAGTAATAATTTGGAAGCAGATTACATCTCTGGAAAATAAATTTTAGATCCCAAATAATTTAATACAAAATTAACAACACTGGCAATAACCAAAATTTGGGGCTTAATAGTATTTTGAATGTGTTTCTGCACAAGGTTTATTTTAAAATATCTAATTGTAATTATTATTTATTAGAATTACTCTACATGATTGCAAATTTTTTTTTGACTTAAATAATTATTTTGAAGTCAAAGAACTGTTTGTGACACATTCAGAAATTGTTAAGCATCCGCCCTTTGTTTCAGGTGATTGTGATATAAGTAATAATGTAGTTAGCAGACGATTTTCTGATGATCTTCACGAGTTTGCTACACTTTGTTTACAAAAGGAATCAGTCATCCGTCCAACTGCTAGTCAACTTCTTACCCACCCCATTTTTAAATCAATAAAAAGAGGGATATTTTTACCTGACTTACTTAAGCCTGCCATGCCACTGAGTAGCAGAGTTGCAGTTAATACAGGTATTTATTTTTAAAAATCTTTAGAATTTACTGTAGGAAAAGTTTTTTTAGATGAAGTTACAAATTTAGATGTTGCCCAACAATTTGCTGATATGGAAGTCTATTCCTGTGAATGGGACTTTTGAAAAAGATGTTTGTAGTGTTGTATATAGTTTTAATTCAGTATTATAATACAAAAAAAAACTTCTATAGGTATATTATCAGGAAGTAGAAACATGAAGAACAGTCATAATTGACAATGTAATTATACATGACCCTAAATCTGTAATAGCGTTAAATTAAGAAAAAGTGCTACTAGCAGTTCTAAAAAAGCAATTGCTCTTCCAGATTCATAATCTTATGACACTTCATCTTTGTAATTTGATACCATTATAATAAACACCCAAATTCCATTTTTATCTGAACAATTTTGTAAAACTGTGTTTTTAAAAAATACTGTCAGCACTGAACTGACTGACAGTTTTTACATGAATTAACTATGTCTGAATTATATGTTTCAATCTGGATGGTGCAACTTATCACATTTAATTTGCTTTTAATAACAGATGTGGCCTTTTTAAGAATGGAATCTCGATCACAGTACTTATCTGAAACAAAATTGAGACAAATGAATATACAGAAACTGTAACTTGTCAAATAACTTACCAACACATAAATGAACAGACACAGCATCCTTTCCAGGAGCCAATGTCCAGATATGTAAATTATGAAAATGACGAACACTTGAAATACTTTGCAGTTCAAGTGCCAACTCACTAGTATGTCTTGGACTACCTTCTAATAATAACCAAATAGAATCCCGCGCTACTTTTGCAGTTGTACAAATGACAACTGCTGAAAATATAAGAGTACAAATAGGATCTGCTAATTTGGCATTGGGAAACAATTTAATAATTATAGCTGCTATGAGCACCCCAAAACTTTGTAAGAGGTCTCCTAGAACATGGGCAGCTGCTGCTCTTACATTAATATTTGAACTGCTTTGGTCTACATTATTTGTTGGGCTTAAGCCATGACTGTGGTTGTGGCAAAAACCATAAAGTACAGCTCCCATCCTTGAATATTTTATAATGTGGTATGTTTATACAATTTTTATTATGAACTTACACAATGTTAACAATCAGGCCTAAGGAAGCTACAATCATCATTGTATTTGCATCGATATCATATTCTTTTTTCCAAAGTCGGTTCATAGCAAGAACTGCAAAAACTGCAGCTAACAACCAAACAGTTAAAACACTCAAAAAAGCACCAAGAACTTCAGCTCTATAATATCCAAAAGTCATATCTTTTGTAGGGGACTTACGAGCAACCCATATTGACAAAAGAGAAATAAGAAAGCCTATAAAATCTGAGAACAGATGTGCTGCATCTGTCATTATTGCAAGACTACCAGCAATAAAACCACCAATTAATTCTGTAACCTGCAATAATAGAAGAAAGTGATTATCTAACTTTAACAATATTTGTTCTGGTTACCATAAATAAAAAGCATAAAACTGATGCAACTAAAAGTTTTCTCCAAGCTTTGTGATCCTCATTTTGAACAAGAAAACTATGACAATGGAATTCGTCATTAGGCTGGTAACAATCCTTAAATAATTGGATAACTATTAACATCATTAATAAGGGGTAAAACTTACATTAATTAGAAGAGGTGAGTCTTCAAGGGTATCAATGTTGTCATCCATATTAGATATGCCTCTTGTTCTATCTCCATTTACATTTAAAACATTAATATTATGAGAACTACTTATGGTCCAAGTGTTGTCACTTTCCCCTTCTGCCCACTGATTAATTTGTTTTCGACATCTAATGCATTTTTTAACACAACTATTCTGGTCATCGAGAAGGAAATTTTCATCATCACCATCAACATAATGCTCACAGTATGCTTCCATTGAACAAAATCATAACAGTATTTACGATTTTTTTGTTATTTCAATTACATTAGACAGTTTTATTGGCATATTGTTAATTAACGACTGACAATGAATTCATTGCTATCAGTTTTAACATTCCGTAATACCTAGTTATTTAAATATTCTCAAATTAAAAGAATTCAAATACTATTTTTATGTTTACACATCACATCACCAATAAGTAATTACTATTAAAAATTATCAGAACACTATTTCCATAAAAGAAACTTCAATAGACGTTCACACCCCGTTAAAAATTTGGAATAAAAATGAAATTGTTCGTTTAATGAGATTTTACTTTACTTCGCAAACAAATCTTGTATGACAGATAAAACTTAGGTTATGATCATAGATAAACAAACATGCGCGAACTTGAGCGATAAGCAAACCAAAAGACGAAACTCGAAACCAAAGCGAACACACTTTCGACAAAGAATCTTTCGACATGGGTTATTCAGGTCAGGAGAGGGGTCTTTCTGAATTTCTTTTTGCCGCAACCCATTATACACATTGCAACAATATCTTGATTTCAAAATTTGAAAATAATGAAACAGTTAATTAATAACTGAATCCACGACGGCTCTTAGTCTTGTTGGTCCTGTCTTTTTTACGTTAAAGCAAAAAGTCTTTGTCAATTCGAAAGATTTGTTTTTACCATGGCCTCCTAGATCAAAAGAGACAAAGTCTCTTATAAGGCCAGTCGCATCGTAGAAATGTCTGTTTTTAAATGTCTCTCATTGACATCCCATGGCCTACTAAATCTGAACTGCGCTGCGCTTATTACGGCCGTAACAAACTAGCTGAATGATTGATTCGGCTAACCTTAAAAAATCTACCCTTAACTAGCGCCATCTCTTTAAAGATATTAAACTACTTGATGAATTGTCACTTTGGCGGCAAATCAACTATCATTTAAATTTCGTTGAATTTCATCAAAGTTGAACCAACATGACAGCAATTATTTTCAAATTCCCAGCAAACTCCAAACGCGTGCAAAATGGATAAAAGCTATTCATCAATTTTGTGGTAATTCTAAACAAACTTATGACACAAAAAAAGAGTATTATTTATTTAGTTTTAATTCTTTACTAGATATCTCAAAAATTAACGACTACAGCGTTATATGCCAAAAACATTTTAAAGAAGACTGCATAAATATATCAGGTAAAAGAAATCGATTAATTGAAGGAGCAGTACCCTCTGAATTTGTATGTAAAGATATTTATAATCTTTGCACCTTATAAAATAGTTATGGTTCTTAGGTCATTTTTGATCCTAGCCCACGCACAAGTAATGCAGTTGATATGGAATCCAATCGAATGTCTATACAAAATTCCAATTCCAAGTCTACACAAGTAGAATTTACACCTCAATGTGAAGTAGAAAATTTAAGATATCACTGCAAAGTTCTAAATTTGAAATTGAAAAGAATGACAGAAAAGTACAACAACTGTTTAAGTAAATTAAAAGATCTCGAAGTTGAGAATGGAAAAAACTCAAAATTTTTGAAATTGGCAGAGAATATATCCGAAGGCGTCGAGAACAATGATGAAAAGGCCGTTTTTCTCACGGACGTCATGAAAAATGTTTGTCGAAAGAATCCTTGATGGTCGGAAACATCAATTCGTTTGTGCACAATTTGGAGATTTTGTTCCCCAAAAGGGTACGAATTTTGCAGAAAACATTTGGTTAAACTCCCATCAAAAATGACCATATCTCGTTACTTAGGACCTTTCAACAGTTCTACTGAACTGACTAAAAAGCGTCTAACGGCCGAAATTGCTCAATTGAAAAATCCAGTTGAACGCATTTGCTCTTTAATTATTGACGATATGTCTATTAAAGAAAAAATGTGTTACAGCCGATCCGAAGATTGTATATATGGTTTAAGCAGTTGTAAAACGGACACTGTTGGCAAAAAACCAAATATTGCGAATAAAATGCTGTGTTATGTGATCCATGGATTAAGTGCAAGGTATACAATACCTGCCGGTTATTTCTTTCATGCGTCTTTAACACCAGAAACCTATCACAAAATAACTCTTAATATTTTGGAACTCCTTACTACTCATGGGTTTATTGTATTGAGAATTGTGACAGATGATTTTTCTGCAAATGTTAAGCTTTTTAAAACACTTTGTAATGGCAATCTTACAAATTCTATTCCACACCCCTTTTTGGCGCCCTTGCCCCTATTTTTAAGTTTTGATTTCTGTCACGCTTTAAAAAATGCAAGGAATTTATTTTTAGATCGAGAAATGTATTCCAGCGAAGGTTTAATTTCTTCAGACTATTTAAAAAAAATGTATGCCCTTCAAAAGGATTTACCTGTAAAGCCCATTAGATATTTAACAAAAAAACATTTGTATCCGACAAATTTTGAACAAATGAATGTCTTAAGAGCAATTCATATCTTTTCGCCAGCCGTTAGTTCTTCACTAAAATTTTTACAAGAAAATAAACATCCTCAATTTCAAAATGTCAATGGTAAAATTAAATATATTGAAACCTTATACAATTTTTTCCAGATACACAATGTTAGTAGTAGAAACTACTACATCCGATCGCTAAACAGTGCCGTTGCTCCATATATTGACATTTCAGATGAACGGTTACACTGGTTAAATGTTACATTTCCAAATTATATTGAAGATATTCAAAATTCTTCTTTTTCAGCAGGTTTACAGGGTCTAACAAAAGAAACTGCTCACGCGTTAATATTTACTTCAAGAAGTACTTTTCTTTGTGTTAAATTTCTTCTGCAGCAATCTGGATTCTATTATGTTTTAACAAGGTCTTTTAGTTCTGACGCTGTTGAAGGCATGTTTTCACATGTCAGACTTAGGGGAGGTTCAAATGATGCAATTGATGCCAGGACTGCAGAATATGCTTTAAGACAAATATTGCGTTGTGGCATTGTAAAAGCCTCCAAGTCTTCTAATACCGCAACAACACCAGGGTACATAGTGAGGGAAGAGTGCAAGAGGAGCAAGCTGAGAGTAAAAGCGGGAAAGAGAGCGGCAAAGTTTGAGGACAGAATGGGCGGAAGGGAAGAATGCAGGATACTGACTGAGTGCTATAGAGAAAAGAAAAAGAATGCGGATGAGAAGGAGAGAGAGAAGTACTGTAGGAGGAACGGGTATGCCAGAGAGGAAGTGGAAAGAATGAGAGCGGAAGGAAGATGGATGTGTGCAGAGCTGAGCGAGAGGGACAGAGATACGGACAAGCAGGAGAGAAGGGAGAGAATCAGAGAAGCGAGGTACAACAGGGAGTATGAAAGGTGCGTGACAGAGGAGGTTCCGGTGTATCTGGGGAGAGAGAGCACGAAAGAAAGGAAAATGATGGCGAGATTTAGATGTGGGAACGAAGAGAGAGAAAATAAGTACTGGATGGAGGAGGAGGAAAGAATGTGCAGGATGTGCCGTGAGGAGAGAGAGACGATCGAGCACATGTGGAGAGGATGCGGTGAAATGAGAGAAAGGGAGGAAAAGGAACGGGGAGAAATACTGAACGAAGACGGAAGAGAGATAGGATGGATGAAAGAGGTATGGAAGAGGAGGGAAAGGATAGAGAAGGAGAGGGGTGGGGAATAAAAGAAAATGTAGGTTAATTTAAAAAAGAAAAAAGAATGATTTTGGAATTGTAAGTTTATTTAGAACTGTAAAGTATAGGAATCCTTTAAAGCCCGTAGGGTAAAATAAAGTAAAGTAGTAGTAATAAATTTGTGGGACTTTTAAAAGAGTTGGCTGATATTGCCACACAAATTTTACCACACTTAAGTTCAAAAAATCCTTGTCAACAATTGCTTACTACTTTGCATCCTCATTTAATAAAGAATTCTATTTTTAGCTGCGATAAACACAAAGATAAATTTTGTAAAGTTATTCTCCAATTACTAATGAAACCAATTTTAAACAACATTTGTTTAGAAAAAACGGATTACATAAAAACGAAATCCATTCACAATAAACCCATAAGCAGGAAGGTTTTAAAATTATAAATTTACAAGAAAGGTATTGTCTTCCTGCAGATAGTTAGTTTTACCTTCCTTTTTTCTATTGTGTTCTATCCATTTTCAGATTTTGTAGTTCCATTTTATATATAAATATTATGTTTCATAATTTGACTATTGTAATTAGGTATTATTCTTACTTTCATGAAAGGTATTCGTGAAAATTTATTTTGGGTCAAAATGTCAAACTAGGAATGTGTTAACCTAACAAAATAAATACGTTATACTCGTATTATTGTGATTGGATAATTGCAATTCAGTGTTACATTTTCCTTTTCTATTTCGCTAACAGATGGAGCTAGTTAAGGGTAGATTTTTTGAGGTTAGCGGAATCAATTGCTCCATTGAAAATCTGAGCTTTGTTACGGCCGTAATAAGCGCAGCGCAGGTCAGATTTAGTAGGCCATGGACATCCCTTATAGTAGCTCCCTCTATTCTTCAGTCATGTACATTACGATAGGCGGCTAATTTTGAAAAATCAAAAATATTTGTCAATTTATTTTTACAAAATGCCATACGTAAGAAAGTGCTGCATAAAATCGTGTAATTCAAGTAATCCTGATGATAATGTTTCCTTTCATTCTATGCCTGCAGACGCAAATTTAAATTTACTGTGGAAAATTTTTTTACTAGAGAACACTGGTATGTAATATGAATTTAAAAGTGTAGAGTTTACTTCTCTATTTCGTAGACATGGACCAGATAACGGACTCTGCAGTTATATGTACTCAACAATTCAACATTTTACTGCAGATAGTTTTGTACCAAAAATAAAACAGCGTAGACTAGGCAAGGGAGCAATTCCTTCCTTATTTAATGTTTGTTAAAAGTGAATTTTCAAAAATTAGTTTAGTAATATTTTTGTAGTTTTCAGACCCAAATTTTCATACTGGTTCAGATCTTCTAAATTTAATCAATCCACAAAAATGTATGGAAAACATGTATAAATACTTCCAAATTCATGATGTGAGCAATAGAACACAGTATATTCATAAAAGAGATCCGAACACGGCCCCATATACCGACGTTCATGATGCGAGACTTATTTGGTTAAATGAAGATTTTCCAAAATTTTTTAACGATATTCAAACAACTTCAGCAGGAGCAAATATGAAAGGTTTAACAAAGGAAACGGCTGAAGCACTAATATTCACAGCAAGAAGCACATATCTTTGCGTGAAATATTTAATCCACGATCTTAACTTTTTTTATGTTTTGACAAGATCTTTTAGTTCGGATGCAGTTGAAGCTTTATTTTCAAATATTAGACTCCGAGGAGGTAGCAATGACCTCACAGATTGTAGAGCAGCTGAGCATGCAGTTCGACTAATTTTAAAGAATGGATTGATGAAGAGTGTGACTACATCTAATCTAAAATTTGGTCTAGAATACACTAGCAATGCAAAATTAATAGAAATTCAAAATTTAAGTGCTCAGCCTAATGAAATTATCGTAGTATTACCCGACAACGTTATTGAAAAGTTAAAAAAATTACAAGCGTTTAGATATACATTTAATAAAAATTATGTGGAAATAGGATCAGCAGCCACAGCTTTCCTATGTGGCTATTTAATTTTGAAATTGAAAGAAGGTGTAAATTGTGATATATTATGTTTGTCGACTTTATGTGATGCGTCACCTAACAAGAAAAGTCCCTTGTTAGAATTAATTTACAATCAAGATAGAGGAAATTTAAATTATCCAAACGAACGATTTATAAAATTAGTAGAATTTTTGGTCCAAATTATACAAGAAATCTTGCCATATCTTCCACATAAAAAAGTCGATTATATTTTGAACAAAATTTTAATTTCATACCTTTATATAAAAAAAGGAAACTTATGAAATTAAATTAATTAAGAAAATAATTTAGAATTACACAATCATGATTATTGTTTAATAAATAATTTTTGATAACAGGCTTATCTATTGTAATTAAAAAAAAATTATGATGATTTTATCGTTCTCATATCAGAATCCCAAAATTTATAGATTCTTACCAATTTAACCTTACGCTGCCAATTATTTGAGGTTATATTATTGAAGATAGGCAACCCTCCAGATCCCTTATAGTGCTGCCCTCTTAAAAACACGAAAAAGGCCTGAAACTAGCTAATGCGGCTGGCCTTATAAGAGACTTTGTCTCTTTCGATCAAGGAGGCCATGGTTTTTACAATAATGACGAAAAGACTGATATGCTCCTCATTAATGGAGAGCGTGGAAAGAATTCTGTCGCCGTTGCAGATGTTTACAAGCCGATAGTAGACACTTCGAACACCTTTTACATTAACTTAATTTGTTAATTTATTTGTTGAACTTTGATTAAATACCTACAGGTTATCTGCCAATCTGACATTTCTGACAAATCTATCAAACCTACTTTGATTTCTAATTTAAAAGAAATAAAACATTTGATTTGGTATAATAGTTACTGCCATTGGTATTGTTGGTTGCGGCAAAATAAAAATTCAGAAGTACCCCTCTCGTGAATAACATAATATGTGAATAATCCATATATGAATAACCCTGTACAAGGAGAAAAGAGCAATAATTCATTTAAAATGAAAATTACTGGTAAACAATAAACTTAGTCTAAAGCAAATGCTTAAAGCACCCGCCATTTTGTTGTAAACAAACTTGAGTACGACTCCCTACTAAATAGAATATCTCTTGATTAAGTATTTCTAATTTGGTTCTCTTAAGTATTCCTAAGCCTTTGTTATGATTTTTGTCTGTGAAAAATCATAAGTAAAATCAACGACCTGCTGTATTAGAGGTATTTTCATGTTTGGTGACGGAAACAAAAGACTGAGAAATGTCACAAAATTGTATTGTCAGTGTCAAATTTCTCATAAACGCCGTAAAAAGGAATGTCTAGGTAAATTTAAATTTTCGCTAAATAGATTGAAAAAATAAATTCTAGGGAAACCAATTTTTGTCAGTGCTTCAAAAGGAAAAGTTATTCTCATATAATCAAACGTATTACAAATTATGTCTCTAGTTCGATGATTAATAACTTTCTTATTGCCAATTTGCTGCATTTCTGTCGAAATCACGAACGTCTTTGAGAAATTTGACACTGACAATACAAATTTGTGACATTTCTCAGTCTTTTGTTTCCGCCATCAAATATGAAAATATCTCTATAACCGGCCTGTTCAAAAGTGTAATTTGCGTGATCCCCGCAAAGCGCTAGTGTACGAGTTTTTCTCGTTCAAATGACATTCGAATTTAAAATCAGAAATACAAAAATACAGTTGTATTCGGTATTGTTTTAGAAAGAAAATATGAATTTACTGTACTCAGTCTAAATATATTTTTCCCCATTTTTATTCTTTAGAAGCGCCCGTACATCGGCGAAAATTGGCTCTTTCTCGGCAACATTTTCGCAATGCTTTTTTAATGAAATGAACAGGCCGGTTATTATACAGCAGGTCGTGGTAAAATCATATAATGTAAACACGCTTTTACTGGATTTCTTCTGGCAGGTTATATCGGGACCAACTGTATTTTCAATAAATGCAGGATCTTGTGCATTCATTATGAATATGAATATGTAACCACTTGCAAAAATGATATCGTCATGGGTATGGGTAAGGGTAAGGCTTGCGTTCGTACATGATGATGGATGCATTTGTTCTCGATTCAAAATTCTCCAAACTGTGCTTTTTGAAGCTCCGACTTGTCGAGCGATCTGTCCGACATTTTTGGATCTTCATGCACCAGATCTAAAACTTGTTTATATATAGGTATTTGGTGACACCCAACGGGCAAAAATGACCGGTTTCTTATTTTTTACCTGTAAGTGTAAGTAGGTACCTGTAAGTGGATTGCTGGATTATTGTAAACTGTTTCTTTGTTGGTGTGATTTATGATTTTAGTCAATATTTCTATTAGGGGCAAAATTATCTACTATATGCACCTCACCGTGAAGACGCCTACATCGCGTCTTGTAGTGTATAAAAATGAAGCATTTTTGGACAAACTCCCAGCTGTGGTGTCGTCCTTGAACAATTATATCGAACGCCACTGAATAAAGGTCATGCTTGACAAATTTGAATTGACTTTAAATTCATTCGATTACTGATTCGTAATTGGTTAATCTTAGCGTCTTCTAGCTCATAAACGAAGAACTTGAAAAAACAATAGGATATCGTTTACTGATGTCGTTTCTGTCATTCCTCAAGAGATTGCCTTTTTACTTACGGTACACACTGTAAAGTTCTCCCAGAGCTGCAGCGGTTTTATGGCAGGGTACCATTGTATAAACGTTAACAACACCGACAATAGGTTTAAACCGCAAGTACAACCCCTAATCGTAAATTCGTCCAAGTACTACCCTGTAAACTGACAGGTATAGAACGAAAATGATGATTGACAGGGGTCTGTTTATGTCGCGTATCGGCATCTCGACAGGCGTAATAATTACTATTGCCCTGCCATAAAACCGCTGCAGCTCTGGGAGAACTATACACAGGATTTTTGAAATTTTTAAATTTCTGTACAAATTTTTGTTTATGCCTTTTGAAGACTTCAGAGAAGGCTGTCATGTATTATCTCATGAAAAAAATTAATAACACTATTTCACAAATCGCAAAGCATACCTATTTTTAAATTAAAATTTGTAATTATTAAATGGATATGCGAAAAACAAACACACTAACGGAGAACATAACAGGAACAGAACTTAAAAACCATGATCTAATTAGCAAAAAAAAAAAAAAAATATTCAATCTTGGGTCTCTCCCGTCTCTCAGACCCAACCCGCCATAGTACGAATGCTCGCAAAATAGATTCTGGACTTATTTCAATAATTGGTATTACAGACTTTTTTTGTGTTGGCATTTAAAATGTAAAATCAACATCGCTCTTGTTTCCTGACATTTATTAAATTTAATTAATTTGTTTTTTTTGTGACATTTTCCTGAAACATTTGGTGTACCTAATAGATACACCAGCCCATATTCAAGAAGTGGCTCAAAACAGTCAAAACACTTAAAACGTAATTTTAATTAATTAATTTTAGTTAAATATTGCTTCTTTGTAGTTTGTACGTTGTTATAAATAGAAAAACATTTTTAACGAGCCATCCACAGAACAAACATTGACGTTTGATAGAATTCTGATAACAAATGCCAACCGAAACCAATGACAACTCAAAATCCCTACTTTTAGCCATTTTTAGCCGGACTAGGCCGGCAACGCGTGTGTTTCTGGATCTGGACGATTTCGAGGTCTACAAATTACCGAATTCCGGCCGGAGGCACGAAAAAAGATTTATTGGGAATAACCTACAATGAATCTGTAATCTGTCATAAATGTGACTTTTGTAATGTAACTAGAAGTGAATAGAAAGTGTTGAAAAATTTAAAAATTGCCTACCCTGAGGACAAAAAAAGGATGAAGGTATTTTATAAGGTTATAATTGGTTTTGATTTGGCTTTAATTTGAAATTTTGTCACAAAAAAAAAAGTTTGCGGTCAACGAAAAAATTTTGTAATCAACTCGTTTGTTAATGGGCGATTAATAATCTCAACAATTAAAGGCACTTACTCGTTACACTCGTTCGTGCTTTAAACAGTTTCGATTATTAATCGCCTTCATTAACAAACTAGTTTATTAATTAACTATACTTTGCTTGAATCATCTTGAATGACATTTCGACATTTTCGACCATTTTTGACAGCTTTGTGTATAATTGGTTGCATAGCAATTCACAATGCATTGATCTGTGCTTTTTAAAACTGAACATAGGGAGGGAATAAGAAGTATGAATGACTACGGTGTTAAAAAAATGTTCCGAGTTCCTTGTTTCCATGGTACCCGTATAAAAAACAGATTAAACAAATAAGCCACGAAAGAAAGAAATATGTATTTTTGCGGAGTTAAAAGAGTTCAAAGTTCTATACCTAAATGCGAATTTAAACTTTTTTTCATGAAATAAATACATATATCTACAGGTAATTTTTGGTCAACTTCTAAAAAAATGATATTTGCACAAAAGAAATCTAGAAATTATTTTAATGAATTTTGATCTTCGTTTATGTTCAAAAATACATACTCAAGTACATATTTGATAATTGTGAATCATTTACAATTAAAGCAAATTGAAGAAAATTTCCACAATTTGATATAAATGTAAATGCAAAAAATGATGAAATAGATGATTAATGAATGACAGGCGGCGAGGGGTAGAAATAATTACAAAACGGATCATAAATCTATTGAATTATAAACATGCAAAGATTTCATTGACATTGGGATATGATGGAATATTAGTATGTTATACGCCAAGGTAGAGAAGACATTTTTTTAAGCCGAGGTAGTTTATAATAAAGAAGCGAGGCTTAAAATTGTCTTCTCTAGCGTGGTGTATATATTATTTTTTTCACTACTAGATCCGTTAAAACCCTTTCTAATAATAATTATTAATTAAATTTGTTTGTCCGATGCGACGATCCGAGTTCTCATTTTTCATCGGTTGCTATGAAAATTGAAAATCGTCTGTCTACGTTAACCAATAAAATCAAAGAAAATCTTTCGTTGCTAGGTGACGGCTGTTCATTATTGACCTTGGTTAATAATGAAAATTATTATTAACCTTGGGAGAGAAATTCTACTTCTGGGGTCGGTTCGAGAGTCAATAATGACGCCTTCTGAGACTAGTAGTGAAAAAAATAATATAATAATAGTTTTTTTTTTTTCTCCTATAGGCCTAGAAACTACACATTCTGGGCTTACTCGCACATCTCTAAAATGCATATAATTCTAGTATGTTGCATATATGCCTGATAGGGAAGTAGCCGTCCCAGAAAATGATTCTGGGTCTAGGTCTGGAATATCATTCCAGTACGATGATTTATAATTATGTATTTTATAAAAAAAATAGATTAACCAAATTTATTGCTTTATTTAGTATTATTAACTCAAAATACAATTAACAGGCAACAATACATCATATAACAATTAAAAATTAATTATTATTTGTGATATTTACAGTAATAGTGCAACTGGTGAAATTATTAAAAACTGAAGGATTATAATCTGGTCTACAGTGAAAAAATATTCTGAATAATTTTAACTAATTTTTGCTTGTCTACCCATGCTAAATACGAGTTGATAAGTAAAAGTCATTTATTAGTTTAAGTTTTCACGATACCTGATATCAATGATATCTTCCAAATTTAACGATCCTAACTTCCTTGAGCTTGATAATACTGATATTTACTAGCTAGTTGGCATCAAATTTTGAAAATATTGTGTTTTAGTGCTCTGTTCTGTATTAGTAAGTGATAAAAGTGTTAAAAGTAAAAAAAATAATCATATTTTATAGCAGAATGTCTCTTTTAACACTCTTATCACTTAGTAATACAGAACAGAGCACTAAAACACAATATTTTGAGCATTTGATGTCAACTAACTAAGTAAATATCAATATTATCAAGTTTAAGAAGGTTAGGATCGTTAAATTTGGAAGATATCAGGTATCGTGAAAACTTAAACTAATAAATTACTTTTACTTATCAACTCGTATTCAGCATGGGTAAACAAGCAAAAGTTAGTTAAAATTATTCCGAATATTTTTCCACTGTAGACGAGTATTATTGCTGAACTGTTTGTCGAGATATTACAGAAGCAGAATACAATATATACAGAATAATGTATAGAAGAACAGTATGATTTCTGTTAATTTTTGCAAAAATCTTGTAATTTTTTTTTTCTAGAAAACGGAAACTAATTTTACATATATATTATAAATTTTGTATTCAGCATATAAAGATTAATAAAAAAAAAGTACTTTTTTAAAGTCAAAATTTGTAGACTAGTGTTATCTGTAGTGCAATGTGTGGCGTGTGTTAACAGTAACACTGACTACTGAGGTTGCATTATTATTGGTGTAAGTAATGCTACTATTGGCATTAACATTGGCATGAACAGTTTCGGTCTTCTGTACGTTAAAAATCTTATTTACAATGTTAATTTTATTACTAATTGATTCCTCAATGTAACCCCCTCCCTCTGCGACCGTTGAAGATATCCACCCCCCATGCCTTTTAAGACATGTTAAATTTGCACCGCTATCAACCAAAATAGTTGCAGAAGATCAAATTCAATAAAGTAGCAATAATCGCGGGCATTTTACCGAACTGATGGATGCCTACTACTTGTAACCTCTACTATTCTGATATACTTACTCTGTTTCTGAGCCTGATGCCGCTAAGCCATATAACGACCGAAGCGCTGACAGATTCCAGTGCGTCCAAAACATTTCAGGAATAATTAACTATAAGCAGCGTGGCCATTCTACTGGTATTAAAATGTTACAATTCAACTTTTTGGATTTCCTGCTGTAAAGTACTATCCCTTACCTGGCATCTTCTAAATATTATGTTTTCTCACTCTTACGCCCGCACACAGCTTTCAGAACGAGGATGGCCAATTTGTTAACGTGAGACGAGCGCAAGTATCTTCCCGACAAAAGAAATTTGCATGTACGTGTGTTAAGCGGTGATTATTATTATTGATTTATGACAACCCGGTTTTACAACTTACCGGCATTGAACTCAGAAACGGAGTATACTGGAAAAAAAACGAGTATTGTCAAAATTTGTTGGACGAAGAACGGCATACTTCCAAATAGCTCTCATTGACAGCAAACGATCTTGGTTTGTTTGTCTTATTATCCGGAATATTAACCAAAATCTTGGAGCTTAAATCTTCGATATCATTAATTGTCATACGAGCCAACTCATCTCGTCGATAGGCACCAAAGATACCAAATATACACGCAACGCACAGTTTAATTATATGGAGTAAACTTTAGGTACGCAAGTACTTACTTTTGTTGATAGAAATGTGTTATCTGGAGCATTTACAATAAACTTCTCAATTTGTTGCTCACTTAAAACTTTGTACTTTTTAGCTTTATAACCCTTAGATTGTCGTTTTAATAAAATTCGCAACTTGTGATATTTTGCTATATCAACATTTTTCTTACATTCAAGTGTCGACTTCAACATTGAATAATAGACAATAACGAGGATGCGTTCAATTTCAACGATAAGTCTACAAAGTATGCAAGCACCACATTTTCTGAGCAGAATTCGGCGTTTTTGGCCGACCACTTTCTGTGGAAGTAAAAAGTTTACTTTAATTTTTTTTTCAAACATGAAGTCGCTTTACACCAAGGTAACAATTGGCAACATGTTGCCTGCAACATTTTTTAGTAATGTTGCCGGTCATTATTAAAAAATGTTGCAGGCAACATGTTGCCAATTGTTGCCTTGGTGTAAAGGCGGCCTTGCACCAATTACAATTACAATTAGGAAGGAACAGCTTGTAGAATTTTAGAAGCAAAAAAACATGAAAACTTCAACTTCAATAATTAGAAATTATTAGCAAAAATTTGTTGGAGGTGACCTCCAGCATTAATTTGTCTAAATGCAAAAAATATGTAATTAATACAATCATCGGGACAAAAAACGACTAACTTTGAATTTTATTAATACATATAATTAAGTAATTCATTGTCTCAGAATTTTTTTTTTGATATTATGTTGTATTGATAAGTGTTATTTAAGTTATTCTTTGCCAAAGAATATCCGACAAACAAAACATTAAACACAGCAAATAAAATTTTAATGAAACAAAAATAAAAATAATTTTTTAGAAAAAATGTTATGTTATGAAAAATTGCCAAAATTTGAACAGCATATTGAATTAGTATCTCGTATTGTCAAATTAAATCTTTCATCACGTAAATCAACCGAAAAAACACAACACGGAAGTAACGCAACTTTTCTAATAATTTATTTAAACAAAACAATACAGTTGCCATGGTGACGACAGCACTCCCGATCATTGAAAATATCCTAATTTAACTATAATAAAGAAAAATAAGCACAAATATAATTTCAAGATCATTTAATAAAGAAATCATAATGAGTCGTTTTTTGTGCCGGTCAGTGTATTTATAATAATACAGAATGGCAGAAAATAGCCTAAGGGAGTCCGTTTCGGCTCAGGAACGCGAGGGTCGCGGGTTCAATTCCGACCCAGGGCGAAATTAAAAAAAAAAGGCTATATTCTGTCTTGTGATTCGGAAGTCACGTTAAGCCATTGGTCCCGGTCTATTGAGTTGGTCATCATGCCCCTCATAGATTTGTAAACCAGTCCTAGACTGTGGAACAAATTTTTTTTTTTTTTCGTAAGACAGTTTTTTTGTGTTGTTTTCAGTTTACATTTTTTGTATAATTTAAGTTTCTATAAATTTTGATAACTTTTTCTCATTATTTGTATAAATAAAATGAGTTAGGTAATGAACTATTACCTCACTAGTGTGATAATGAATTTTATTACCCAATGCAAATGAATGACAAAACGTTATCCAAACAGTGATAAAAATTGTCTGCTATCTAATTAAACACTTAATTCCTATTAGACTTGTGACTGAACAATTACTACTAGTACTAGTAGTACATGGCTTATTTTCTATTTTATAACTTATAATACTTAATTATATTATCATTAAAAATTAAATGAGTTATTTATCTGCATGAATGAAAGTAAGAAATAGTTTTTTTTGTATTTAAAATTCTAATTTAAAAATAAGTGACTGATTAGTATTTGCTTTCCTTTCGTGTTACTTCTGTAGAAATAACAATACAAAGCTTGAGTGGGACTGCTGAAGCCGTCACATTTACATAATTTGACAGAGAAATTTACTCCCTGACTAATTTATGACACTCGAGGGTGAGTTTATATAACAGGCCCGTTAAATGTGCCATAATGCCTTTGAGCTGGCAAATTAAAATTAGAATTAGAATCTCAACCACGACCGCTATTCTAAACCAGATTTGCAATTCCTGTTTCCGGCCATTTCAATCCATAAATGCTAGCATCTGGAACGACACTGAGAGAAAATATTTTAAATTTGATGGTTTTCAAGTTGATGATTTGAAATTGAAATTATGTTCGGTAGTTATTTGTAAACATTTACTGGAAATTATCAATTTTTAAATCAGGTGTCTGATATGAAACTGTAATTTGTAGCTTAGAAAAAAACATGTTTTTTATATTGAAATAAATTGAATCAGTATTAGGGTTTAATTTCCAACAAGCTTCCTTCACTTAAAAGAACATTTAATTGTACCGATCCATTTACACCCCTCGTCATGAATAATGTAATAATGGTTTTGGAGTCGAATACGTTGCGAATAAAAGCTTCCAGTACCTAATACAGTCTAATTTCATATATGTATTGATGCCGATTACAGACAATTCCTTTGACATATAAGTGAGGGGTAAATTTCCATAATATTTGTAAGTTCAAACATTTGTTTTTTTTTTAAATATTAATGACACTACAGATATTGTTTAAAATATGTTTGCAAAAAAAAGACCTGTATACAGTGAGTTTTTTTAAGACTGGCCATAGGGTTTTACATGCTAATTTTTCAACCCCCTGTTAACTTTTGTCCTCACGAAAATATTCAACCCAGTTTTGTAGTAAAGTTGTGGGATACGATAATGTCTTGAAGCAATTTCAATTTAATAACCAGAAGCAAGAAATAAGATAGCAAAAAGACGTTTTTTGAATTCCGTTTGGTTCAATTTTAATTTTTCAGTAGGCTAAAATTTCACCTGACATTTGTAATTTTGATATGTAATTGATTGTGTAATTGCTTAACTGCCTATGGAGTTGTTATTACATAAATAATGAATCTATCCTTATTAAAGTAATATTCAGACTATTTTTTGGATTTTTGCCGATAACATTTTGTTTGTAAATTGTCTATCACAACCAGCTAGGCTTTGTAATTTTCACAAAAATAAAAGTTAACAGGAGGTTGAAAAATTAGCATGTAAAACCCTATGGCCAGTCTTAAAAAAAAACTCACTGTATACCTACTCGTATAGTGACATGTTTTAAATAAACAATTGTCAGTTTCACAATTAAGAAAATAAACCAAACTGTACCACCCTAAAATGTGCGCATATTTTACACCAAATCATAGTTTGAGGTTATGTTCACTTCACTTCCCGTACCTTTCTTCCGTGAATTCATTCTCAAAACAAATTTAATGAGAAATCAGGACAATTTTTTTCAAATCTGAAATAAATTCTCGCTCGTCAGGGCGCAGGTTCAGTTACATTAATAAAAATGTTGACACCCAGTGTGACTAATCGTATTATAATAAGTACATATAATAAGTGGTACGCTTATTATCGATAATTTTTTTAAATGTTACGAATGCCAGTCCCAATGACGGAGAATGGGGCTGGCATGACTTGACATTTGTAAAAAAATTATCGACTCTTAAGAGTACCACGAATTATACAGGGTGTCCCAAAAATGGCGTACTAACGGTGCACTACGGTGTAGAAGAGATTACCGTAAATGTCAGAAAAATGTTAAAAAAATTCTATTGGACTTATTTGTTGATTTGGCGGTCTTAACAGGTCAATTATTTTGAAATATATGTATGAAATTGTCAAGACAGCTACGTCTAATCGTACATATTATCACAAAATACAATCACTCACTACCAATATCTAGTCCTGCATAATAGAGAATTTAGAAGCTTTGGAAATCGAAAAAAATATTTTAAATCCACTACGGTAACGGCAAGGTAATGATGTAGAGGTATTTTCATATTTGGTGTCGGAAACAAAAGACTGAGAAATGTCACAAAAATGTTTTGTCAGTGTCAAATTTCTCATAAACGCCGTAAAAAGGAATGTCTAGGTAAATTTAAATTTTCGCTAAATAGATTGAAAAAACAAATTCTAAGGAAACCAATTTTTGTCAGTGCTTCAAAAGGAAAAGTTATTCTCACATAACCAAAGGTATTACAAATTATTTTTCTAGTTCGACGATGAATAACTTTTTTATTGCAAATTTGCTGCATTTCTGTCGAAATCACGAACGTCTTTGAGAAATTTGACACTGACAATACCAATTTGTGACATTTCTCAGTCTTTTGTTTCCGCCACCAAATATGAAAATATCTCTACGAATATATCTTTGTTTACATTGTATTACCGTTAATAATAATAATAAAAATATTTTTTTTTTTGTCGGAAACATTTTTTCCATCTTTTTTTCATGTACATTTAAACATCCTCGACAAGGTAGTAAGTAGTTTGTACGCCAATTTTGGGACATCCTGTATTTAGGAAGAGAGATAAATTAAAATAAGGACCACAAATGCACATTTAAGCAAAAAAGCTTTATTTAATTTATTGTTTATTGCAGAATTAATGCCACTCATTGATCTTTCACCCCAACGAGTCATTATGTGCTTTTTCTTTCTGGAAATGCACGTAACACACTTAAAAAATGTATCTGACTTTTCTAAATTATTTTATTTGACAAGTTAGCTAATACCTAATCGATAATAGTTAGTCGCTTATTGTCACTACGGTACAAAGTCCTATTGGTCAATATTTTAAATTTAAGAAGCAACGATTGGCTCAATATTCAATGTACATATTATATTCTCATGAAAATCATTGTTTGGCTCATACCAAATGACTGTTCACAATACTATTATCAATACATATGTATAACATTCTTTCACCATTTGACTTTCTCATGTTATACCCATAAATAGCATTAATTAATCTAAGTTGTACACTTAACTCATTTAAATTTTCATTAAGCACTAAGTAGTAAGTACATACAGTGGATTATCTGTGGAAGTTTTTAATGTTTTCGGCATTTAATCATAGTCAAGAGATAATGGACAGTAGCGTGGGCGTGTTTTGGTCAGAGGTTGCAAAGTACATGTGTTTTTGTCAGATAATAGATAGTATATCTCCAGAGGGCGGCGATTTGCTATTTGTCATAAGCATCCTGCCAACTTTGGTCATATGAATTACGGTTCCTTATTCTTACAATACAGTTATCTTGTTCGGACAGACGTTATTTATTGCTTCGGTTTTTGGAAGTTTATGTACATTTTTATGTCACATGGGGAAAATAAATATCTAAGTTATAGATTCTAATGACAGCGTAAGAACTAATAATTTATTTTAGATGTTTTTCAAATAATTACCGATAAAAAAATAAAGTAAGTAATAAGAAAGCTATTGGAACGAACAAAATAAATTAAAATAATAAGTTCAGTTTTATACCTACTAAAGGCTGTATGACACGATGCTAAATTTTGTAGAAAATTTGTTATAAAATGAGAGAGACCCTCGATCAGGACCAATGAACGATCAGCATCATAGCCTGTCTTTGTCATTTTCGCAGAATTTTCTGTGAAATTTAGTATCGTGTCACACTAGCAAAAATATTATAGATAGACCTCATTTTCTACAGTGTGAAATGCACTTACATTTTTTGTCAATGATCAATGTCAATTTTGACAAACAAAATGCCTAATATAACCGAAAATTAGAAGAAGGGTGGTGGATTCAGAGGGTAGCCCACTATTATAATATCGCGAAGAGCACCGTGCAGAGGATAAAACAGACAATATTATGGTGTTCTAAAATATCAGCGACATTTTATGTTATCAAACTTACCTAACCTACTTATATAAAAAATATGACGTTCAAATTCAAAAAGGCATCTTTACATGTGGAAAAAAACTTTAATAAATCGACTCCCTGATTTTTGAGGTGTAGGACTGTAGCTACTCTATAATTTTGAAATTAACTGTACATCGTTGAATAAATAACATTTGACATCGATCATTTGACTGATGGATGACGCAGCTAGGCCATACATTCGTTGAAACAATAGCAAGCACCTGGGTACATTTTTTTGAACGTTATTTGAAGCAGACTTGATTATTAAATTAATGTTTCTTCTATTCAGACGTAATTACGCATCTACAGAAAAATTAATGAAAATGTTCACGTGGATGATTCAACATTTCGATGTTACACGTTTTAGAAGCCATTAGGCGGCATAATAAATAAAACGCGTTGTCGGTTACCGTATTTCCGACAATAATAATTGAATTGAAAAGCTGCAGGAACAGCGGCACGTCTGGAAATAAAAAATATATCCCGACGACAAGACAAAGTAACAAACTGAAGCAATAAAACAATAAGTTCGCCGTCTACAGCGTGCAGTAATCCGTAAGTGTCGGGCGGCACCGCAGCGGAAGCGGTACTTTTGACAGATTTCGGCCTCGTTAACATTCAAATGTGGTCCCACCTACCTACATGGGAATAACTGCCACATATCTCCCGTATAATTGAAATTGAATGAGTGTCTCTTTGACTGAGCCGCAGCACTGTCTGAAATCATAATTAACTTTGTATGGAAAGAAAGGTTATCCTACTCAATACATGATTTCACAAACACGAGTGAAAATTTCAATCGACTCTAGTGGCTGTCATGGTAGTGACAGTGTAATGATTGCATTGCGACAATCGATATATAAATCGAAATAGTTTATTATCACCCAATTAAACTGTTTTCAGGGCTCACTAAATTTTAGCAGCGATTGTCAACTTTTTATTTTTAAGTGTATACTTGTTTTCTCATCAAATCTGAAAAAGTTCTTTATTTTGAGTTCAGTATACGCCACTCGTATACGTTCAGAAAGTATTTAAAAAATTTTAAATCAAAGAAACAATTTGGATAATCAATTTTCAATAAATTTCAAGAGTAGACGAGTTTATAAATGTTATTAAGTCACTGTTTTAAGTGACATTTCTACGTAGATTAAATTGTCAAATTTAGGTTTGAATAACTTACCTAGCAAATTAAGTACATTAAGTACATTACATTATTGACTCCTTTTTTCACTATTACTGACCGGTTGATGTACACGTATAATCCTTTACGGGGTTCGAAAAGCTGTACGTTACTACTCGATAGTAGATTACATACCGAGGTGGGAAGTGTTTCATTCCTGTCGAGGGCTAAGATAGTTTACCAAGGCAGAGGCGAGGTGAACTAATGCTCGAGACAGGAATTAAACACATTCCCACCGAGGTTTGTATACTATTTTATTCGGAATCATTACATTTTTAGTAAATAAACAATTAATTTGATGCAGTTTCATTTCTACCGTTTTTCGACTTTCAGTAAGTACGCCACTGGAAAAACCTTATAATAGGGCGGAAAGTGGCCTATTACTGACCAAGAGAGGGAAGTAAAGATAAAAAGGAATGGTTAACTTTCCGCCCTAGTATAAGGTTAGGAATGTGCATATTACAATATTACAATATTTACAATACGGTTCCGAATAAAATTTAATACAATCTCAATCGTGCGCGTCTATAATACTAGGTTTTAATATTTTGCCGAAATAAACGATAATACACTGCTCCCAGAAATTAACGCATCACTTTGTAAAATGTGAAAATAGTTGATAGTTGTAAATAAATCACAACAAATCAGTTATTATTCGGGAGTGTTTTAAATTGCAATAAGGATTTTATAAAAAAAATAAAATATATTTAATAATTAAAAAAAAGAAAAATTGTCACAACTGCTTCTACAAAATAAACTAGAGAAAATGGCTCAGTAGCGTATATGTATTTCCACCTCTAGCATGAATGAAGGCTTCACACCGTCTACCCATGCTGTTAACAGTGGACATGATCCTGATTGTCCCAAATAGCGATTATCTGCTCACCAAGTTCACCCAACGTAGCTGGAGGTCGCTGAAGAGCCCAGACTCGTCGCCCCATCATGTCCCACACATTTTCTATCGGGTTAAGGTCCTGACTGCTTGTTGGCCATTGTATAGAAGCACTACTCGGACACAATTCTGACACTGTGCGGTCTTGCATTATTATGCTGAAAGATGAAATCATCCCCGATAAATGGGGCAAATGGTACCACGTATTCATTGTCCCTCTGGGAAAAACATGCAAATCGGCATGAGCTGTAGAATATAACCACCTCAAACCATAACCGAGCCACCTCCTTACGGTTGCCTTACAAGAATGTTGCATTGGGCATAGCGTTCATTTAGTCGTCGAATTACTTTTACACGTCTGTCAGATGACTCCAAGCAAAATCTGGACACATCTGAGAACAGTACTCGTGCCCATTCATTATCATTCCATCTGGCAGTGGCGGCTTGTCAGGGGAGGCAAGGGAGGCAGCGCCTCCCCAAAAAAAACAGCACAAAAATTTCCTTAAACATATAATTTATTATATTATAGTATATTATGCAACAAGATTTATAAACGGCACTTTAGACACGCGTTTTATGTTAGGCACGAGCGAAGCGTAGCGGAGCGAGTGTTTAATAAACAAGTGTCTAGAGAAGTTTATAAACGAGTTGAATACTATACTTTTTCTACGACCAAATTAACAAATGGAACACACAAACGAAACAAGCAACTTTTTTATTAAACGTTAATTTAAACATACAAACTAAATGAACATACCAAATAGGAATATATATATTTTGAAAAATACAACGAATTATTCCACTGCAATGACGTTTTCTTTCACGCCGGATGCGAAACTGATGAACGTCAAAATACCAACTTGATCTAGAGCTAAATATGTCCAAAAAATTCAAGCCGTGTTTAAAGAAACTTCGAGCGTGTTTAATATCCCGAAAACGCCCGAATGGACACCAAGTTGTGACTAATGAACAATCGTTTTTAAAGTGACGTTTTGTACACTATTTATCAGTGCAAAATGTGACACTTTAGAGAAGGAAGTAGAAAAAATTATTTACTTGATTCGTTTTCGTACGTATATTTCACGAACTTGATGTTGTAAACACTGCAACGTTTAAAACAATTTTTAATTTCTGATGTAGGTACGTATAAACGCGTCCAATTGTATCGTTCTACATTGCATGTAAACACTGCAAACGTGGCCGGAGGCAGACCGTGTCTTTACCTCCCCCAGCTGACCAAGATCAGAAAATTCAGTACGGTCCAAATTAGGATACAGTTATTTAAAAAATGTATTCCCTTCAAGTGAAAAGCATGGAAAGTCTAAAGATTAAAGAACACATTAATCCAAGTGTGTAAGTTTTAGTTACTAGGCAAATTAAATGTAACAACAGCATTAGATGATGCGAGAAAAATTCACATTGAATCTTTACGTTAAACATAATCGCGATATAATTAAAAGATTAATTATTGATTGTACAATTTTTTAATCTTGTCAAAACATGCCTCCCCTATTTATGGATTCACGAGCCGCCACTGCCATCTGGCATGGTTTTCGGCAAACTGCAGACGTGATTCCCGATGAGCTGCTGTTAATAAGGATCCAGTAACACGGCGTCGGATGTGCAAGTTGTCTTCTAGAAGAAATTGGAGAATGGTTTCGAGGCCAATTCGAACGTTAGTTCCTCGGGCTAGCTGCATTTGCAGACGTCAGGTATTGGTGAAGCGTTCCCTGACAGCGAGCATTCTCAGATCTTCCTTGTCCAGTCCAGGACGCCTAACATAATCTCCAGTCTCCCTATAATGTTGCATGACCCGAAAAATGGCAGATTGCGAAACTCCAATCCTTTGCGCTAGCGCACGATGGAAATGTCCTTCGCCCATCAATGTAGTCATTTCAATGCATTCATCACGGCTTAAATTGCGAGAAACTCGGTTCATTGTGACCAAAACTTGTGATTATTATACATACAGTGCATTTTTTTTAACTGTTGCCATAGGGAATTGCATGGTAAAACTTATACCCCCTGTTAACTTTTGTTCTGATGAAAATATTCAAACCATTTTTGGAACAAAGTTTGAAGATTTTTTAAACTATCGGATAGATTACAATTCAATATCCTAAACTGTGGAAAAAGTTGTGAAAAACATATTTTCTAGCGCGCCGGAATAATAGTACGTCGAGCGGCCGCCAGAATAGCGTCCGTGTCGGCTCAACCAGCACCTGACCATCTCCAGTTTTGACTTTTGTCACTTTCATTTAAAAAATAGCGAGATCTCCTGGAGGCTATGATTAAATTAATTAGCTTTTGGAAGGCAGAACATGTAAACATTTATTTATTAAAAAAAATAAAACGTTAACGCACAAATAACTCAACAAATTAACAGAAATTATTAAAAGAAATGTTCAAAGTGTTTTCCTTCGACTGCTAGACAATGTCCCAAGCGATTTTGAAAGTTTCTTCGCGTGTTATTCTTGCCCTTAATTCCTCCCCAGTTTCTGGTTGACCTCTTATGCGTTTTTTTAACTGTTGCTGTTGGGAATTGCATGGTAAAAATTATACCCTCTGTTAACTTATGATCCACTGCAGATTTGATGCGAATTTTTATTTTTTTTTAATAAATCATTAATAAGACTATGTAATGCATACTGTTTGAACAACGAACGACAAGCAGTTTTATTTTACTAATTTTACTCTTCAAAGTTGAAATTAATGAACGTAAATAATTTGACAAAACACGTAGTAGGCGATATGGGAACAAAAATTAGGTTTTATATTTTTATTTATTATTTATTTTAATCATAGCCTCGAGGAGATCTCGCTATTTATTTTTTAAATGAAAGTGACAAAAGTCAAAAGTGGAGATAGTCAGGTCTCAGGTGCTTGTTGAGCCGACAGGAACGCTATTCTGGCGGCCGCTCGACGTACTATTATTCCGGCGCGCTAGAAATATTTTTTCACAACTTTTTCGACAGTTTAGGATATTGAATTGTAATCTATCCGATAGTTTAAAAAATCTTCCAACTTTGTTCCAAAAATGGTTTGAATATTTTGATCAGAACAAAAGTTAACAGGGGGTACAAGTTTTACCATGCAATTCCCTATGGCAAGAGTTAAAAAAAATGCACTGTATATCGCTAGCAAGACAATACAAATTATGATACAATTCCACCAAAAAAAAAATAACCGTTTACTGTACGTGCTGTTAACTCCTTATCTGTAATAAGCGGAGACAAGCTATCTACGAGTATTTTAGTTTCTGCACGTACTTTTTTAACATATCATAGCATCCATGTTTGCAAATGTTTGTAGACTTTTTGATTAGGTATTACAGAAAATGTTAGTGATGCGTTAATTTCTGGGAGCAGTGAATTATGGAGGTTTGTTTTTATTTATTTATTTTTGTCTTAACCCTCCACCACCCGGCGGCACGGCAATTTTGCCTATTACGGATAATACTATCAAGTAATAGTGCAGTGCTTATCAACATAATTACCGGCGTCTCGCCTCCACATTTTGACTTTTTTGTGTTTTATGTTCTGTGTCAATGTTAA
Organism: Tenebrio molitor; assembly: GCF_963966145.1. NCBI lineage: Eukaryota > Metazoa > Arthropoda > Insecta > Coleoptera > Tenebrionidae > Tenebrio > Tenebrio molitor. Next base: position 15,640,611 of record NC_091047.1, read on the forward strand.
GGAACTTCCTCACGATATGACATGAGTATAATACTATACCTTTTTGAATTTCAACCACTAATGTGTTCTCTAAGTCCAAAATGTTTAAATTTTTAAAAAGAGATTATGGTACTATTCCCGTTGCTGAAATTATAAGTGGTAAAATCGAAATTTTTTTCTAAACACCAAAGATTTCTCATAGCAACGGAGAGTTTTAAATATTTATTAATTTTTGTGTTATATGTCTGTGTTATATTGTGTGAATTTGGAACAGCTCTATCTAAGACATATGCTTGCTTTTGTTGTTTATTTAAAATAATAATGTCTGGTCTTTTATTATAATGTTGCTTGTGTTATTAAATGATTGATTGTGAATAAAATAGTATACATACAAACCTCGGCGAAAGTACCATTCCTGTGTTTCGAGAATTAGTTCACCTCGAGGGCAAGCCTCTCGGTAAACTATTGTTCTCTCGACAGAAATGGAATACTTTCCGCCTAGGTATGTAATATAATATACTATTACTCACCTGTATGTTGCATTGCTCTAACCTAACTCATTCAAATAGAAATAAGCAAAAAAAATTAATAACATCGCTATAATTAGTCTCAATCAAAATGTATCCATATCGTGCGTTCATTTAAATGTAGTGAAGAGTCGACTATACGGATTACGGATCACGGATCACGGATCAGCTGTTTAAATCTTACGTGGTGCGTTCACAATCGACTCTTCAATGCCAACTTTGAGGATACATTTAAATGAACACCCGATATAAGGTGTCAAGTAACTAGATTATTAGTAGATATTCACCCCTCTTTTACGCTCCATTTTTCAAGATATTAAAACAAAAATCAGCAGAGTTATTATAGACGCAAGATGCCAAATTTTGACATACCGACTGATTTTTTCGGACTTTTGGTTTTGCGGGAAATGACAGTAATTTTTACTTTTACTTGAATTTTTGGAATTAATTCTCGTTTCATATCTCGAGTGCTGCGTATAACTTTAAATCATCATAATCGACGTAAGCAATAACAGAAGAATTTTAGTCAGTAGAAACATTAAAATCTGTCGCCATTCGTTTTTGCAAAAAAACTAAATTTTTCAAATGATACCACCCAGCGGCACCAGGTCAGTTAAATACAGGGTATCTTATAAAGTTATAAATGATTGTCGGGTGAAGCCAGCTTTTGAAAATAGCTATTTTCAATACAAGTGAGCAAAGTAGTGGATTTAATCACAAGTACGGAAGTTGGGCGTCTGAGCCGAAGGCGAGGACCTCAACCGTACAAGTGATTAAATGCACGTTTGCTCATGTGTGTTGAATCTGATTTTTTCCATGATCATAAAATAGAGTCGCAGAATCGAAATTTGCGGCACCATTTTTTTGTCACTTTTTGAATTTTGAGTTGTTATTTATGTTCTGGGAAAACTAAACATCTCACCTTCGTATTCGAGAGATGGTGACATTTTTCAATAACTTTGCTTAACTATTTGAACATGCTACTGTTTTCGTTCAAAATTATTTATATCTTTGTAACAACCTATGTAACACGCCGACTCGATTTATTTTTTAATTGATCGCACCGTACTATTGCGGGCAAAAAAAGTGGGACATCAAATTTCTGTCAGTTTTGAAAAATTCGATGTAGTTCAAGCTTTATTGTCATTTTTTTGACACTATTCCAGGTACCAGTTTAAAAATTTATTGTATACTCCTATTTTCCTTTTCCAAATGCCCTCTTCTTTTGATAAAGGTAGATTTTGATTAGAATTTTGCATTAAATATTCACTACGTGCTTATTTACAATCATTCCCTACAACCTACAATACATAATGACAACGTCAATCAATTCAAAGTAGGGTTAGAATCAGGTAAGGGTTATTTCACATTAATTAAAAGTCAAGACAATGACGTTGATGTCCCACTTTTTTTGCCCGTAATAGTACTCGTAAAAAGGGTGAAGTAACTATTAGCTTCGTATCCTGATCCCATGATAGACTCTAAAGTCTATTTTTTCCTGGTAGGCGCGTGCGTGCGCATCTCCGAAAGGTAGAATCACATAGCTAAGATTTTTAGCAGGATGCAGGAATTGTTAGTATTTTTGGTTGCATATTATCTAGGGGGATCAGTATTTGTGGTTGCAGATTAAAACTCATGTTTATGATTTAATTTTTGTATAATTTGTAAAATGTAAACAAAAAAGTTTATGAATCAACTCGTGGAAAAATTGATAACAAATATTATATGTACAACATTTTTTATTTTATACACACAGGAGTTAAATTATGTACAAAACAATTCGATACTTTTGGATTCAATCGTTAATTAAAAAAAAAAAAAAAAAAATAATCAACACCGCACTGTTCACCTAAAAAAAATTACAGTGACATCGACAATAATTGTCAGTTCACATGAAAGCGGCAAAAATTTCATAACAGCTTCGACTACAATCATTTCTAATAACCAGAAAAGGTCTCCCTTCTTGGCGTATTTTTTTTATTTCCCGTAAATATCTTCTTCGCCAAGATATGTCTTCTCTTTCTATTAACAGGCGTTACTATTTTAATAATAAAAAGTTGTAATAATAAAACTGAGACTGAGAAGTAATTAATACATTATTAAAGTGAAAGTAAACTTTAGTAAAGAAACCTTTCCAACACCTATTCGCATTGGCCCCTCAAGCCTGTTTTCTTGCCAACCCCTCTTTATATTGAAGATGCAAGTCTTAGTGCAACTGCAATGTAATTCTCTCGCCACAGCAGCCAACGACCAATTTTCTTCTAGCTTTGCAATAGCCCTAGCTGTCTGCATCGGAGAGAGATGTGGCATTAAAAAAAAATAGTTTCAATAAATTTTTTATCGCTAGTGTCAAACTTTGACATTTTAGGACGCCTATGATTTAAAGTAAATATCAAACTATAAAAAAAACGTTCACTTTTGGATGGCCGCGATAGTACTTACTTGAATTTTAATTCGTGTAAAACATTATAAAGCTTAGAACGACTGATGTTTGGAATTTCTTCATTGTTTTGCACTTCCCTGTACACAGCATCAATTGTAGGAATTCTGTTTGCAGAGAAAAATGAGTGCACTGTTTTTCAAATGAGATATTTTTGATGTTCATCCATTTCCTATCAGGTTTCTTCAGTGCCTGTAATTGCCCACACTTCTTTTCTTCCGCCAAGTATCATTGTGTTGAACCGTCAACACAAAGTAATTAAGCTGTGATACAACAAAAAAAACCTCAGAAATCAATACCAGTATAATCTGTAGTTTTTTCCATTTGAGCCGTCTTGGTTAACTCGGCAAAATCCTTGGAGATCCCACGAATAACTTAAACGATCATTTCTTTCTCGGCTTGTGAGAAATTTGCTATAAATATGCATTAATAAAAAACTGTTACTTGATGTTAGCATAAATTCAAACTTACGCCGTTTGGTGATCGAAATTAAGACATCTTGTTGACATATAAAAACTTCTTAACCTCTAAGAACTAAGAACTGTTTTTTTAATAAATAAACGGACACAACACAAAATACACACAAAACACGAAAGGAAAACTAAGACACGATGAAACAAAAATGGCAGCTTGGACCTGATTGACAGTACAGAACACTGTAATATTGCACATTTCTTTAGTGTAAGTAGGAAAATAAAGTAACCAATAGGAAAGTCGCATTTCGTTGCAGGATTTTGTAAATGCGCACGCACGCGCCTACCAGGAAAAAATAGACTATAGTAACACTGGACAACATGGATATCTACTGATTTTTCTTATTATTCAATAAGTGTTCTATTTTATTGTTTTCTTGGAGAAGATGAAGATATTAACAACCACATTTAGTGTATCTAAAAATGTTAAATTAGTTGCTCATTTCACGTGATTTTCTTGGAGTAGTAGTTCCAAAAAAAAAAAAACAATAGTCACAACTCCAGAGCCTACATACATTTCTAATGGTCACGTCATAATGGGTTTCAAGTTATCAAGTTTTGTTTCATACTTAATATTGCAGTAGTTATTTGCATCTTAAATTCAAATAATTATGTCATTTAATATAATTTTTGGAAATGTTCTTTAAATGTTATTTTAACTTTATCGATGAAAAATTTCATACAAAAAGCTTCATTCAGAGTCAACTTTTCTATACTTATCTTTCTCATCAGTTGAAATAAGACAAAAATTATACTATTAATTTTTACTACTTTTGAAGCTCTATTGTAAGTTGAAGTGAGTGTAGATAAATGGAGGAAGGAGTTTCTTCTATAAAGATTAGCTTGCTGAGTTGCTATTTCCGATACTTTGCCATAAGTGCCACGACAAAAGAAGAAAACCATTTAAGCGGTGGAGTAGTTCTGCGGGCTGTCGCTGTCCTGATTGCGGTTGGGGGTGGCTGGCCCCTGCAGTGCTGATAATTGCTTAAGAGCCCCGCCCTGGGCGCGCCGCGTGCCCGCATCTCATTACACTTGTTGACAAATGAAATATACGATTACTGAACACTGATAACCCGACTATAAATAAATAAACGGCGGCAGCATCACTCCGCCTCTTGAAACTAAAAGTTGATCTCGTCGCGTGTTCAGCTCTTACATCACGGAGTTTCATAATTTTATCATCGTAAATTAACACTTAATAGCGGAAACTGTGCATCTAAAAACCGACAGTTTTGTTCCTGGCTACCTACATGAATTTGTACAAGCTATTATAGATTCCAGTACCACCTTTGAATCAATATATTCTATTAAACTATCGGTAAATCAAATAAGAGTCATGAATAATCAATGAACAGGAACTTATCAACGATCGCGGTGACTTTAGAAACAATCGCCACTCTATATTGCACTGTCATGGACAGGTTTCGAAAAGAAAGCTCACAACACGAATTTTTAATCGCATTAGACCGTTAAGCTTCTGGAAGAAAAGTGTACTCGACACAATTCAAAAACCAATCACCATAAGATGACGTAAGGAAAACTGCCTAACATTAGAAAGTCCATTTTTCGTCGCAAATTGGAGGGTCGTAAAAAGTTGGAACTGCGGCGAAATCGGTGGCCGCAGTGTTGCAATTTGTGGCGGCCCCGCCTACGCACGAACTGGAAGCAGGACCGACGCCAGGACATTGCAGACCTGTTTCATAAAATAAAAAATCTCACAGTCTCATTAGATTATGTCGAGATGGAATTCGGCCGTTTTCGTTGATTTAAATCATTATAATAGTTAATGACTTTGTGGTAATGAACGTGGTTTATTGAAATTAGAAAGGATAGAAAGCTTTCATAGCGCAAAACTGCATTCGAAGCACATTGCGTCGCATTATTTTTAAGTAGCCTCATCTATATTCCAATAGTTATATAAAGACATCGCTGTTTCATTATTTATAAAGATTGTTATCTTAGTAACCCTCAAAATTATTCTTTAGGAATATCAAGCGATTTGTTAATATATTGGTAAAAATTTTAAACCCAAATCTGGTTGTTGATTATGTGATTTCATGATTTATTCTTATGTGATGACCTAGTTCAGTTATTATTTAAATAATATGTTATGTCTACACTGAGTTAACAAAATGATAGAAACTTAAAAATTACAAAATATTTGTTTTCTTATCCACAGTTACTATTTGTTATAGAAAGTTGTATTCTTGTTAATGAAATAGATATTGTCAATAGTATACCCTTCTATTTATTTATAATTATATTTTTTATAATATTACATATTAATAAATGTCCTTATTAAAGAACTTATACAACAAATTTCAATCTAAGAAAGTGGAGTTGAAATAAATGTTTTAAAAGAGTGTATTTGGTGAAGGGTAATTCGAAAATTACGTCTCTGGAATAGTTGGGCCTGACTAAGCGTTTTGCACCCGAGAAATCTCTGTGGGATCGACCATTATCATAAAATCAAGCTTCAGTCCGCACTGCTCTTCTTAAACGGCGTTTAGGAAAATTTAGCTGCGAATATTTCCTTCTTGGATGTTAGCCAAACGAAATCTGACATACGCTGGCTCGACAAAGTTTTGCTCCAAAAGAATATTCAAAGAATAGTTCTTGCTATAAATTTAGTATTATGTATATATAGGAATATATGAATACATCGATGCACGTCATCGAGTTTTTCCATTTAAATACTAAATGCGGTGAAAAAATGATAAAATAATAATTTTATAATGCCGTGTCATAGGGATTATAACAAATTAAAAGAAATTAGTACGGCTTATTTAAATTTTCAATAAGGAATGAATAGTAAACGATTATCGGTTAGGTTGGTTTCAATAACAACAGCTAACAAGGACGAAATTGCAAGTCACCGCAAACCCATTAGGCATTTAAGTGTTCCTCCACGGGGTGTCTCACCTCTCCTAAACAGATAATCCGTAATTTAATATAGGTTTGATACACATTTATTCCATTTGATTTCGATAACCAATTCTTGACTTTTTATAACACAATAATACTGCAAGTTTCAACTTTACATAAAAGCCTATTCCCTATTTATAAGTTCTCTAAGGAAATTACTTCTTTTCAGCAAAAAAATACAAATGTGTTTTAAAGAACTAGATAAGATATATTTGCTGAAATTGTAATTTTGCTCTCCAAGTTAATTCGAAAAATTGAGAATCTATCTGTCCGTTTTAATAAAGTGTATCATTTAACATTTGACCAAACCCTGAAAGTCGAAAAAGAGGAGGACGGGACACAATGCTACCATTAGTCCAGCTATAATGTTGGTAAATTGTTCAGTGGGAGGTCCGACTCATACATCACCCTGTTTTGTCCCACGATCTGCTTGCCGATGCTAAACTATACCCCAAGCTTTGTCATCCCCATTATCCACGGCTTCGCGTTGCCTGCTTCACAGTTTCACTAATGTAGCGTAGCTTGCTCATATCAATCTGAATTATGAGCAAACGTTTTATAGTTTTTAATAATGATTTGCTTATAAAATAATGTTTTAATTCCACTTTAATTGTTATTTATGGTATAAGTGGGTTATTTAAGATATTACCCACGAGAGGTATGTGTAACCTACGAGAAGGTTATTACCTGGAGTGGGTAGTACTTATTACTTAATTAAAACTAACTAGTAAAACATGATATTACTATTCAATAAATTTATTTAATTAACTTTACAAAAATAGATGAATAATAAAAAAAGGTAATAACAATACTTAATCAAAATCAGTCAAAAGTTCAGTGTTAGGTAGGTATAATCGAGCTCTTCCACTGGTTAAAATTAACACACCTGTGTGGGGTGTTCAAATTAGTGAAAAAGCTCGTAATGACGGATTCTTTACAATAATTTAAGACAAAGATTTAATACTATTACGTCGAGACATCAATCTTTTTCAAGGGGAGACGCCATTAGAGTTTTGCAAAAAAAGATCCCTTCTGCGAGGCTAGTTGTGGTTTATTACACTTATAGGTAGGCGCTGGAAACAAAATAAATCACGATAACTGTAGTGAATTTACTACTACAGGATCATTATAAATGATTGTCCCATCGCAGTTGGCGTTGAAAACCCACACAAATTTGGGATGTGCCGCTAGCTTCGTAAAGTTAGACAAACTAGTAGACAAATTTACACTACCGCCAGCAGCGCTACCTATCGGCGATGCTAGTCTCACTCATGTTATAAAGCTTGCGGCACATTCAACTACGTCACCAACGCCTGCTGCGATGAGACAATCATTTATAATGACCCCGTATGTTAATTGACTCTCGGTCACTTTTTCACTTCTGCCAAAAGACAATTGCGAAATGATAATAATTTATCATAAATGTGGACGTAATTAAGTTACTGAGCGGGAATATCTGTCTGATTCGGTTTCCAAATAGAAGACATCTGAAAGAAAATGTTTTTTAAAACTGATACATTGTGCAAGAAACACCGGCACCCTGATTCGTTCGTGTAATAATGTAGTTAGGAAATGAAGATGCTCTCATTGATGTTGAAGAAGAACCAACGGATTTTGTACGAGATTTGGCACAAATATTGATTACACAGGTACTACAAACATTTCATAACAGAACATGAGAGATGACACACTTCATGCTATCATTATATGTACATGTGTACAAAATCGTGTACCGTAAGATTACTAAGATCGTCCAAAATTCTGCACTTGGATTTTATACTAAGAACAGACATATTCAGAATTTTACTAAAAGTACATTATTCTGCTGAAATGTAGGTAATTTGTTACGTCTTATAGGTCTTTACAGGTCGCAAAACGTATCTTGATACTTGAGATGCGCAGATAGAATGAGAAATCCGACTTGCAAGAAAGATCGAAAATCCTCCAACGGCTTCGTTTACAGTGGGTGGTACTTGGACCTTATATCTGAGGGTTGGTTTTTCTTTCATTTGTTACTTTTAGTTTTATGTTTTGTTCACCCTTCAATGTTCACCAGCAGCAAGAGTAGTTGTTGTACATACTCGTAGTTGTTAGTTGTTAGTTACAGTTGTTTAAATTGTTATCTTCAGTTATGCGTTTTATTAACTGCACAACAGCTTTCACAAAACCCTTTGTGATATTTAGAAACAATACAAGACACAATTCATTGAGATATGAAGAAACTTAATAATGGCAAAAAAGCCAAGATGACTGACAACCACTTGATACTTGTTGTTAATAAATAAAGTAACGTCCGATCAATTAGTTACCTGGATTGTGCTATTCTGATGCTTTGATTGGTTCAAAATACCATTTTCGCCTAATCTATTTTTTTTTTTATTTGATCGCACGGTATGGTGATCGTGACTAATTTTGTTTCCAGTGACAACCTATAAATTTAATAAAGCACAAGCACAAACCTTGTAAAAATTAATTGTTTTGTGGATCTTTAACGTGTACCGGTTGCAACGATTTGAGTCTCGACATACCTGCATTAAGATTTTTTTCTCAGATGATTGCCACTATGAGCTCCTCGATAACAAACTTTATCTAAACTATGAAAACAAAAAACTATAGAAAAGGAAAGATGTTCTGTTAAAAAATGAGATTGATCTGGTCGAGGATTTTGAAAATAAAATCCATTTTATGCAATTAGTTTAAAACTTTACACTCGCACTGTATATATTGTTGCAATTGTAAAAGTTTTATTAATTACGTAGGTATTCAAAATGACAAATCGTGTTACAACATTAAAAATTATTCGATTTCTTTCTTTCATGAAGTATAGATAACTATCATTTACACATAAAAGAGATTCAGGATGGATTGGGTATTTCAAGGTCAAATAATTTAATAATTTAACTATGCGATTATATCTTTAAATAGTGACATGCAGGGAACCAACATAATGCGAATTTAGCGTAGTAAATTCAGGATGAATTCGTTATTTCAAGATCAAATAATCTTATTTTTTGGCTATGGGATTATGTCTTGTAAATATATATTAACATGCAGGAGACCAACATAATGCGAATTCAGCAATGCTCAATCCAACGTGAACGGTGATACCTCAAAATACAGCGTGATCAACAATGAGTGAGTCTGTTGGCAATGAAACAATTGAAAAATGTTGGTGTTTTTTGTCTTGTAATTGGCACTAAATGGATGTTTTAACTTGACACGATATTAAAAACATTTTCGGTTATGTCGGTTATGCTATTACATACAAAAATGAACCTTGGATGGTAAATTTCAAATTTGCCAAATTTCATTGTTACCAACAGATTCAGTCATTCTTGATCACACCGTAGTATAAATCCAGAGTATTGAAAATTTTCTGTTTTGTTTATGGTTAAACAATTGTCGTAGTTTTTGTTCATTATCTACTACAACCCAAAAGAATACTACTGCAAATATGTACATCAGAAATATTATCACATTGAAATGTGTTCGTTGCCGTTGTTATTTAAATTTTGTCAGTTGTTATTTAGAAAGATTGTGTTAAATCCGTGTCGGCTTGAAAAGTCACGGCGTGAAGAATCAAGTGGGCGTGGAGAGATTTGTCACCCCTGTATATGTCGGGGGCGCCAGGTGCGTCACTCCAGCAGCTGCCACTACTCTAAGGACAAACTTAGGATTCCCACCTTCTATTAGTTCACAACTTCCACAACATTCACAGCAATCACACGGTTCGTTTACTTTCAATGCTGGAAACTGAAATAATATCCCTCATTTAGAATGTGACTTTTTGGCGGAGACACTAAATAAAGACAATTTTCAAAGTAGGTATCTATTTTCTTATATGTACGATTGACAGTCTTTTAACTTATTAAAAATGGACGAAGAAGTGGTTCATTTTTCTGGTAAGACTATATTAAATAAAACAACGTGTTAGTAATATGTTTTATTTGCAAATAGCCTAAATTTGTACACTGGTATTTACAATTTGTTCTTGATATTGGGTTCTTAACAATTTACAAAGGCTAAAGCATTTTAATTGAGTTAGAATACAAGTACAATCTGCATAAAGAACTCTGTTAAAATACTCTAAACTTTCACGACATGAATAACATAAAATAAAAAAAGATTAATGCCCATTTTTATTTTATTTAAAAATCTGTTCAATTCATCTTCCACAACTTATAAATGGTGCTTAGTGGAAAATTAGAGTTATTCCGTAATCAAAAGTCTTTATCAAACTACTAACACTATACCTATTGCACGTTACTTTGTAATAATCTATTATAATTTTTAGAGAGTGGTATTATTAAAATATCCATATAAACATTTGAAATATCATTTGCCTCATCATCCATGAGCAAATCACCATAAAATATGTTATAAAATCACAACTGTCACTTAAAATTTGATTCCACTCATTCAATGTGGTGGAGCTGGAGGATGGTAACCGTGCAAGTCCAAACCGGCCCTTAGTGCTGCATGACTCGCTAGAACTCTACCGGCCAAGTCCCCAAGAGCTCTCTCCAATTGTTGGTGTTGGCTTCTAACGGCAAACCTGTTCACGTGTACAGGAATTGGCACCACTAGTTTGCTTTTTTGTTGACCGGTTTTGGGTTGATGTGGTCCCGCTCCTAACCCGGCTTTAACCCGTTTCCATTTGGCACGACGATTTTGAAACCAAATTTTCACTTGAACTTCGCTAAGACGTAAGGCTGATGCTATCTGACTGCGTTCTGTTAATGACAGGTATTTTTTTGCGTGGAATTCCCGTTCCAGTTCGAGGAGTTGCTCGCTGGTGAAGGCTGTACGACGACGACGAGCTTTCGTTGAGCCAGGACCTTCACAAGGGCTGTCGGAGTTTTGAGTTTCCTCCATATCCTCGTCAAGGTCCGATCCTAGAAGATAAATATTAAAATTGTCAATATATGAATAATTTATATAGAATACATTTTTAACAGAGTACTTAATATTTGTTTAATTTTAACCTTAAATACACTAAGTTAGAAATATAGAAAGAGCGACTTTGGCTAGTGTGCAAATTTTGTTAAAATTATTAATCTGACCACAGAGTAACTTTAACTAAAAAAATACGTTTTGTACAACGTTTTTAATAATCACATTTGGGTTGTTATAATTTAATCCTTAATGAATTATCTTATTAATTATTGGGTGAAGGCATTGACAGAACTGCATTGTACAGAACTAAACCACAATAGATTCTGAAAAATTTAAAAGAAAAATTGTATTATACATATGTGCCACTGAAGAAATTTCACCGAGACCTTTCGAGGTATGTATAATAATAAATAATATATTGATAACAACTAATAACAAACACACATTAGTGCTTTTTCGTAAAAGGATGCGAGAAGTAACTTATTCGGTAAGAATAATTACAACACGCTATTCATAATTTCCAATGATTCTATAATATCAACAATCCCTTTGTATAACAATGTGTTAACACTTATCAAGTAAATTTAATAAAACTACATTATAGTTATACACCAGAAAGTTGTTTGGAAAATGACAATTACAAATTATATATATTTTGATCGAATAGTTTTAACTGACATTCATATTAAGCATAACAGACCAGACATTATTATTTTAAATAAACAACAAAAGCAAGCACATCTTTTAGATATAGCTATTCCAAATTCACATAATATAACACAAAAATTAATAAATATTTAGAGCGCTCCGTTGGTATGAGAAATCTTTGGTGTTTAGAAAAAATTTCGATTTTACCACTTATAATTTCAGCAACGGGAATAGTACCGCAATCTCTTTTTAAAAATTTAAAAATTCTGGATTTAGGTAACACATTGGTAGTTGAAATTCCAAAATGTGGAGGCGAGATGCCGGTAATTATGTTGATTAGCACCGCACTATTATGTACTTGATAGTAATATCCGTAATAGTGTATGTACTCCGGCAAAATTGCCGTGCCGCCGGGTGGTATATGCTTGTAAAATTACCGTTGTTCATAACACCTCCGGGAAGGGTGATTTAATGATTCGTGTGCTCTACTAAACTAACTTTCGGCTCATCTGGTAAATTGCACACTCGGTGCCATAATTACTAAATTCCAGCAATTGTTAGGAAAATAATTTTTATTATCTACTATGAATAAATCTAGAATGTAAGATTTTATGACGTTAATTTGAATGTCGCAATAACACTATAGTACGATAATATAAAGTACAAGGTACGTTTTTTGTATTTTTGTCGTAATTTCGCTAGTGTCAAAGTTGTAGTAGGTGCATTTATTACAATCTCGATATGATGAAATACTTTCTTGTTCTGTATTTTCGTAGTAGCGACAGAAGCTTCGCAGAAATAAAAAATATCTCCAGACCACTACTGGTTTTTATATTTTTTTCCTTATGATTACAATATAGTTATTTATTATACGAGTTTTATAAGATACCATTTTGTCGCACGCGTTTTTTAGAGCACGAGGAGCACAGCGACGAGTGCTATAAAGCAAACAAGTGCGACAAAATGGCTTATAAAACGAGTATCATACACTATTTTTTCTATTTTGGCCCTTAAATTTAAAAAAAGTTCAAAACATAATGCTAGGAAAATTATATTTGGGAAATATAAGGGTTGGTAACGCTGGTAAATAGACGAACGATTGTAGATAAGTTTTGAATTTAAAGTGTCGTGAAATGAAGTGATCACGTAGCAACCAACCAACCACTATGAGTCACAGCCAACATTAAAAATTTAAGTAAATGTTCCTGAAACGCGTGTCGAAAAGAGCTCCTTTTCAAAATCCGTTTGAGTGTTATACTGACTGTGTTATAGCTGCAAAATAGAAAAAGTAATTGATAGTAAATATAATGTAGTATGTAGGTACATACATACTACATATATTCGTATCGTAGCTTCATAGGTATTCCGCTGCTCGTATCTAAGACGACACCGTACGGTACTTAAAACGTAATAGTATATTGGGATATAAAGTTAGTACGCGTAAGTGCATTATAACAGAATAGAGAAAGAGTAATTTTTAAAGATTTTAAGCGATTTGAAGTCTTTAAGCGGCTCGTCCAACAAAAAAACGTTGTATGTATTCAACTCGTTCGTGTGTAAATTGGGCTCTTTTTATGGCATGAGTGGGTCAGTTTAAAACGCGAGTGAAACTCGTTAAATAAACTACTATTTTGCAATTTTGAATGAAAATAGTGTCATTATATGTAGTTGTCTTTTTGAATTTCGAAACAGCCTTCTTTTTTTCACCCTACACAAAAAGAAAACAGTATCGAAAAGTCTTTGACATTGTTTACATTCTACCCTGTACATTCTTCTTCATATTTAGAATAGGCCTCAACATGGAATATTGAGTCTTCTTATTTTAGAACGTTCTCAAAAAATACGCAAGCAGAGTCTTCTCATTAATCACCATCATCTTCTGCTGTGTACACCATTCGTCGAATTTTTTGTAAGCCGATTCATACAAGTGTTTTGACTTTTCAGGCAGCAGCGTCGAAATTGCTGCTTGTGCAGCTGCTTCCACGTCTTCTGGTAAGACGTCTTCAGAGTCACTCATTGTCAAAATCTATAACGCGCTTTAGAAAAATTATGAAAATCAATAAACAGCATTTATTTTCTTCTCATGGTTACTTACTAGTTGGTTACTAGATGCCAAAGTATTTCAAATTATTGTGGGTTCGATTTGTGCTATTTTAATTCAAAATTGCAAAACATAGTACAATAAATAACATACGTAGTAAAAAATATAATAATTATATAATGCTATATGTATATTAATATTAATAAAAGTAGTGTGAATGCTAGCAACGACAGCCTCTAACGCCTATTAAACTCAAAACTTAACCTGAAGCGAAGCGAGAAGCAGGCTAAAAATATGCATCAGCTCGCCATCTTACTACAAGCTGCATTTAGAATCTGTAAAGACATACGGTAACCATGGCAACCGTTTTATTATATGGGGTGAAACAGAAAAGTATTCTATTCGACCTGCTTCATTTATAGTGCAGTAGTAAAGGGTGTTTTTTTAAATTTGGCGTCGAAGTAGGCGTTGGAGAGTCGATTGAGATCGCACCACTCGTGTAAAAGTGTAAGATTTAACTAGCTGATCCGTGATCCGTAACCTGTATAGTGCGTTCACAATCGACAGTTCAACGCCTACTTCGACGCCAAATTTAAAAAAACACCCGTTACTTCTCTGCGTTTTATACGTATGACGTAGCCTTACCCGCATGGTCTGGAACGCGTAACATATACCGCACGTTTCAAAAAATTTCTGGTCAAGTAGGTCATGATTATGAAAAACAAAAGCATTAAAAACGTAGGGCTGAACTGTCAGAAACGCCATTAATCGCCATATTAATGTTGTTCGCAAAATTGTATCTATGAATATGGTTTTCACTCCTGAACAAAAGATTGAATGATTGAATCTTTTTCGCAATGGTCCCCAAGATGAAAATGGGTCGTGGGTATACCAAATTGAACCGGCTTTTCAAGAACTGACGGAAAAAATTTCAAATGTTGTTCTTTATGAACACTTTTCCGAGACCTTGAGATACACAGTTCACAGATTTCGAGAAAGTGGAAGTCTGGAAGTGGTCGACCTAAGGTTCGTACTGAGGAAAATATTGAGACTGTCCAACGTCGAATGGAAGACGAACCCCAATTATCTCTCAGGCAACTGTCGCAGCAGACTGAGCTATCAGTGTCAACTTTGTCAAAGAATTGTTCGAAATTATCTTGAAGATTCAGTAACAGCTGAAAGGTACTGGAACAACATTTTTGATGTTTTCATCAATCAACTCCACGATGACGGATATTTTCAACAAGACGGGGCTACAGCCCATACAGCACGGGAGCTGTATGAGGCCTCGTTACTTGGGGTAATTTTTTGACGATAGGTTGATCAGTCGAGATCTCTGGTCTGCAAGAACGGCAGATCTTACGCCGCTTGATTATTAACTGTTTCCTCATTTAAAAAACACCGTTTTCAAGGAACCTGTCCACATAATTAATTGATGATTTGAAAGTCAGAATTAGGGAAAAAAAAGCGAGTAACTCCTTAGAGCTTAGACATTGGTGGTGTTTTTGAGAACATGAAGAGCCGTCTTACAATGTCTATCGAAGCTCAAGGCTACCATTTTCAACACATGGTCTAGTGTAATTTAAAACATATTGTTGTAACTTAACCCTCCACCACCCGGCGGCACGGCAATTTTGCCGGAGTACATACACTATTACGGATATTACTATCAAGTAATAGTGCTCTTATAAACAGCATGTTTTAAAGAATTTTTGGTCAAGAGCAGCTGCGAAAACCAAAAAAATTGAAAACTGATGGCTCAACTTAAATCATGCAACCGTAAATATTACATATTACATACATACCTATTGCGAAGGATGTCATCAATCATCATAACCGAACTGTCATAAAATAATGTGCAGATGTGTGCGCATATTTCAACAGTTTTAGGAAGATTGTAATTGGTTTTGGTTTGAGAATGGTCCTGATTATGAATAAGTCACCATTAAGTATCTGTCATAATAGTGTTAATGGTAATGTTAATGTTACTGTTAGTCAGAATGTTAATCTTAAGAACATTAGTGAAACGTCCAACCGTTCATAATAATGTTGATGGTGATGTTAATGTTAGAAACGATGTTAGGAGATGTTATTAAATCCAGAAATTTTCTTGTTATTTCAACATTTTCGTTAACATCTACCAATCACATCGACAATTTCACGCACGGGCAGGCGCAGTGACAGTTTATAAGACTCCACCTACGGATTGGCGCAGGTTTTAAAAGTAACATTCCGTTAATATTATTGTGAACTCACATCACCATTGCCATCTCCACTAACATTATAACATTACCACTAACATTAACACTACTGTGACAGACCCATTTTACTAACATTTGACCGTACCTCCGTCCCGTAGGAGATGTGCGGTGTAACTTAATAAACTGTCACTTGTGAATTTTTAGATTTGAATTTTTTTTTTAATGATTTTCACTAGAAAACACAACACGTTCATGACAGAATACGATTTTCGAAATCGGAAAGAAGAAAATGGTGACTAGATTTACCATACAAAACACTCTTTGTTGTGCTACGCCGCACGTTTCCAGAAGTTCTGTTTTGGGTATCTCTTTTTTGGTTGATTATTTATATACCACCCAATCGGATATTACAGTAAGTTTGGAGTAAAGAATTTTGAATTTCATTCAAATTTGATAATCACACCAGGGTAGCAACGATATACCTAAACAGTAATATAACGACATCAATTTGTAAAAAAAATTGGTTTGTGTTTAATGAATAGTTATTTACATTAGAGCACCTACGGTTCAAGGCGAAGCCCCGAGGGCCTGATTAGTTTGAGCGCTGGAAAATACCTATCGTACGAGATTTGTATTAGAGTTTTCGGCTGACCTGCTGTTTTATTTTGCACTTTTGCAGATTTTTTATGAAATAACAAATGTTAAACTTACAGAGCTACCAACTCGATATTTGTATTTTATAGATAGAGTGAAAATACGAAGGATGTGATTGGCCGACAGCAGTGAGTTTCAGTATATTATTATTCTATCACTGGATGTAGAATTGATATCATTCTTTCACTGAATATCCAACTAGAATGCATTCATTCTTTAATAGTTGTGAAGAAACACATTTATCCAAAAATTAATACATGTAATACCTAAATGTGTTTTTAATTTTCATTTAAATATGCGCCAAATATGCTGCAGCCCAACGGCATTCGTTTCCACTGTCATGGCCCACTTGATAGAAAGACTTTTGGATCGCAGAGTAGGTACTATTGGGTGATTCAAAATGATTGTGTGGATAAGTATGGCAACCATGTACGAAAATTTATGTGGCAACTGTGTGGGTAGGACAGAGTTGACATTTCTTTGACAGTTCATAGTCCCGCAATTTTGAAAATTGTGAAATTAACGTGCAATGTATAAAAAAATCAAATGCACGCTTATGAAATCTCATACAAATGTCAACTCTACCCCACCCTCACAAATTTTCGTACATAGTTGCAATACTTATCCACAATCATTTTGAATTACCCAATACATACAACAATAAAGACCATTTCGGTTTTATGTGCTCCAGAAAATACTATCCGACAGACTACATTTAACAGTATTCCATCACTCCATCAGCAATCATTGTACTGTGTCCGTTAATGTTAAAGTTAAATATGTAATATTTTTTTTATAAGCGAAATAAAATTGTTAATAAAAAGTAGTGTTCCTTTTTAAGCAGGCGGTAAAGTTGTGGGTTTTTTCACCCACAATAAGAAAGATACCTAATTTTGCGTCCGCAAATGAAGGCCAGAATACTTTTGTGACCGATTGTGGATAAAAATATGAACGTCGCATTTCACTTTAAATCAAATTAAAATGACTCTGCTTCAGTACTTATAATTATACAGTGACTTCATTTCATTAGTTTAACTTGCAGTTAAATCAATTACTCTGTATTTATTGGAGGGAGTGAAGGAACAATAAATGTAGTTAGGGTATAAATCATCTAAACAGTTTATTGTGGAGTGGTGAATATCAAATGAATTGCATTAAAAGACGCAATACTTGATCTCCCTACACATTGATAGAGGGAAGAACCCCTACTATGAAATAATTTTTTTTCTCAATTTTTAATTGTACCATCACTTAGGTTTACTCAAGCTGAATTACAAATTAAATCGTTTAGAAAATAATGGTCTACATTGAAATGAAGCCTTACTAAACAAACATTAAGATAATTATCCAAAATATCAGATTTGGTTGCCAAAATAAACATGTCATTTTAGATCGCTGGCAAAAACTACGGTTATAACTTGGCAGTGGTTTCAAAGGAGAAAATATTGTTTTTGAAAAGCAACGTTTATATACACTGGGCGCCAAAAGTTTGTAATAATGGATATATTTTCTTTCGCGTTAAGCTCTTCGAAAAGAACTCGGACAGGACGATTTCCTTTTTTTTTTAAAAGAAACATTTTCTATTTCAGCGTAACAACCTCATCTGCATTTTTAAAATTATTTTTGCAGATTTGAATAAATTAGATTATCATATTCTGATTTATGTCCACGTACACTTGATTCCAAAAAAATAGGGTACACCTAATATATCCCCATGACCCCATGTAATGTTAGCTTTGATTCCATGGTTACGTTAAAATGACAAAAGCCCAAATCATCTACGGTGCGATCAATTAAAAAATAAATCGAGTCGGCGTGTTACCTATGGCAACCCATGCTATAGCATAGGCTCCAAAGCAAACTCGATTTATTTTTTAAATGATCGCTCGGTACTAGGAAGGTAGCGTATGAAATTCATGTTGCCTAAAAACAGTTTATAGCGGGCTATTTACACTAGGAAAATTGCTATTTTTTTGAAATCAAGTTTACAATGTACGAGTATGACCGTTCAACTCACAGTTCCTAGATATCAATTTTTAAACGCAAAAACAAGATGATGACAGTGAAATTCCAAGTTTACGTGGAAATTTGTGGCAAAATTATTTAATAAGAAAATAACGTGGAAACGTTGCAAGTATTGGGGGCACTTTTCCAGATTCCGCATTATTATCGGAAATTTTTGCATTGTAAATTAAAAATGTTATGTAATTATGTTTATTAAATTGTTTATCTTAAAAAAATAATAATAAAAATTAATATGTAATAAACTAATAAACAATCAAAGTAAACGTTCAAACTTTGCGTTTGGTATAATCCTATAAAAAATCTAATGGGATGAGATCGAGAGACTGCGCCGGCCACTTAGGATTTTTATTGCTTTCAAAAATGTGCATTTTAGACATTCTTTTAATTTGTTGTTACTATTGGTGTCAAAATTCTTTTCGAAAAGTATGATGGGAAAATAGTATATTATGTTATGAGGAGCAAAATAGTTATTTACATTAGAGTACGAGAGGTGAATTTTCCGACGCGACAACTATCTAGTTTCAGCCACGATGGCGCAGCCAAGTGGTTGATTAATTGGGACGCCGGAAAATACCTCCTCTACGACATTTGTATTAGACTTTTCGGCTAACCAAAATACTAAATTTTTTTAAAATCAAAACTTTTAGTGCACGCTTTTATGGTACAGAACTGTCAGAATACAACAATACAATTTGTTGGAAACATTGTTTAGAAGTAGGTTACTAAACGATGTGGTTCTCAAACGACTTTGGTTATTCGCAAAATATTGAATCAATAACAATTATTTTATACAAATTTATGTTGAAACCGTTGCACCGATGATCTCACGATCGTATATAAAATGTTGTAAGACATACGTATAAAATGTTCTTTTGTTGCACTCACATCCTTTAAAATACTCCCTCGTACCTCGGTCGTATTTAAACCCGTTCGTGGAATAAAGGATAACTTTCTACACTTATATCTTAAATAACCATTAAAAACAGTGGTATGGGACAAAGTTAATTAAAAATGTACTGTGTTGCAGTCACAGCTCAAACAGTTGGTGAGTTGTCACAAATTTCAACAATGTTTTCACCTACTTGAATTTTTAGCAGTTACTTCCAGTATAACCACCAATAGCGAATATAACCATAACAGAAGCACTAGTACAATATATTGACGTCCAACTCGGAAGTACTAAAGCTGACAGTAACCAAATAATTTCTGTATTGTAATTGTAATTTTACAAAATAAATTATGTTAATAATGTTGCAAATTATTAAAATGTCTTGTACTGAACCACTACTTCCTAGTAAAAACGAATCATCTTTCTGCAGGTGAATACAAGATGTTGAGGTTAGAATCATCATTATATTTTCCAGTAGCATTTTAGCATCAACAGCTAGTATTGGATAAAGTAGGTACATAAAACGTTTTTAAGACCATAGATCAACTTCTGTGGTTTTCTTTTATTGTGTAATTTTGCAGATGTGTTTATTGGAGCCTGGAGTTCAAGTAACGACACACGAATTCCGATTCATGGATAACTCAATTACAAATTAATTTGATCGTTTGATCGCTCTTTACAAACAAATAGCGTGGACACCTTTAGAAAATATGCCAAAAATGATGTTTACGCGACGGCTGTTTATTCAATTTACATAGAAATAACGTTGTAAACACGAAATTATAAAGGAACCAATTCTTAGTACCTTGCGGACGATACATCCTGCATTTTGAATGGTTCACATGAACCGCGCGTTTATGCATTTTGAATCGCTCTAAAGAATAAATTATTAATTTAGCATTATCCGTTACAACAGAACACTGACATACAGCAAAGTGAATCATTTATGCTAATGATTCTAACAAGCAAAATATGTTTGGTATTGTATTTTATTTAATTTTAAATAGGTTCTAATGAGCAGTTCACTTTGGTAAAATAAAATTTTCAAATTCTATAGTAATAAAACAACGGTAACGGTTTTATTTCTAGCACAAATGCAAAATTATGTTGAAATGTTAAAGAAACAATAAGATAATGTATATCGAAAAGCTATAATTTTTAATTGTCGTAAATGTATCATTAAATAAAATTGTTTTCCAGGGTCCTTTTTTTATCTTTTGAATTGAGAAATCTTTTAATAATAAGGATTAAAATGTTTGGTTTTCAGTTTTAGAGTGTGGTAATTTATTTCAATGTCAGTGGACACAGCCTACTAACTTTAATGGAATTTTAAAATGGATTAAAATAATTAAGTTACTAGTGTAATGTAATAACATTTGAAAAAACTATCAGAACAGAAAAAATTAAGTAAGCTAAAAGTGTGCGAAAAATAATTCTGAAATTAGCAGAAGAAATAAAGTTTATACCATGTAAATCTCTATGGTTCATTGACTGTATTTATAAAATACAAAGTATATCAGTTTAGTTTTAGTAGAAAATGTTTTTATTAAAGTTGAAGTTGAATTTGATTTGATAACTAGATATGTAATAGGTATTGTAGGACGTATTGTCTATTGCATAACTACGCAGTAGACACATGCCTATTAGTTATTATTATTATTCTCATCAAACCATAAATTTATTTTGACGGATTCGTAAAACTTCGGACTCTCAATAAGAAACATTTGAATAATAGCCAAATTATTTATACATATCTATGTAGATTTCTAGACACTTTCTCTAAATTTTAAAAATTTGTTTCAACATTCTCCAAACACTTAGTTTGTGTGTCGCTACATTTTATGGCAACAATATCGTAAAGCTCCTGAATGTTAATCAGTAGTTAAATTATTTCAGTATTAAGAGTGGACAGTCTGTTAATGATAAAATGAAAAGCAGGTCAATTACATCCATCTTATTGTTATTTGATTTTACATTATGAAAGTGAACATATAGCGGTTGAAATTTAGTTTCACTAAAATCCTATTGCGTTAATTTCTCACATTGATTAAACAACAAACTGAACATTTTCGGGATACATTCGAAAAATGATGTAGGTACATGTTCATTGTATAAATTATAACATTGGCTGTCACACCTCAAGATACAAATCAAATTCAAAAAGAAATCTGACATTTACATCATTATTTTACTCAGCATGTTAACGCGACTTGTAAGTAGTAAAAAAACTGAAATTATGAAGTGTCATGGAAACAGTTATTACTGTTCTACTTCTACTTCCAGCTAGATTGTCTTAACAAGAAAATGTCTAATGGATACTCTTAAAAGTGACATCAAAATAGGTATGAATATAGAAAAAAATAATATGTATAAGGTATTAGAGTAAAATTCAGTTCATTAAATTTTGGTGGCGAAACAAGTTGTTTAATGTCATAAAATTATTAAGTTGTCAATGTCCACCAATTTGAGAACTGAAGTGTTTACAATCAGACACGTGAAGTTCATTTGTTTAATACAGAGTTATTCTAAATGATTGTAGTCGAAGTAGGCCATACCCATGTTATTACATTTTTGCCGCTTTCATGTGAACTGTCAGTTTTGTCGCTATCACTGTCATTTTTTAGGTGAAAAGTGCTCTGACGAGGTTTTTATTTATTTTTGTTAAATTAACGATTGAATCCTGAAATATTGAGTTGTTTTAACTACTGTGTGTACTCACTTATTCACATCATTTTGATGTTTTTTTATGTGGAGCGGCAACCATAAATTTTACATTGAGTTTTCACGCCTACTTCGACTACAATCATTTAGAATAACCCTGTATAATAGATATAATTTATCAATACTTTCCAATTAAAATTTAACTAAAGTAAAGGAACGTGTGTCTAATTTCACTAAAGTGTCAACGCGGAGAAAGAATATTAAGGAGACGAAAAGATTCAGTTTTAGTTAACAATGGAATTTCTCTTCTAGAATCTCCCCAAAAAATCCAAAATTATATAAGCTATAAAATGACAATTTGAGTAATCTTTAAGATTAAATAACTTAAAACAAAATTTTAAATGTAAATTGGTTGCTATTAGTATGTTGTCCTATTTCTACTTGTGCCTACAAATGAAAAATCACACGAAGAATAAAAATATATGTTTTCGAAGTTGAGGGGATCCTTGTAACACGAGATACTATACATTATTCTTAAGAATTTTAGCCTAAATCTTTTTAGTAAAATGTTTGTATTAAGGGAGATAATTGATTGATTATTTTTATTGTTTTCTAAAATTTTGAGTTAGGTCCTGTCTATTTCTCCGCTGTCCTAGATTAATAACTGACATGGCCCAGGATGGTGTCTTTCTGGAAATCGCTCTGCGTACTGTCTGGACGCCGCAGCTGCATTCTGATAACGTGATAACATTGCCCATGCATTAGCAACATATCTGTGAGCTCATTATTTTCGTAATGATAAAGCCATTCCGACTAATTACTCTGACAGCATTTTTGATTAACGTCCATGCTCTTTTGATTTTTTTTTTGTCAATTCTAATTTCTAACAAATCAGCGCAAATTTGAGCAGGAGCGGTTTCAAAAATTTCAAAAAAAAATAACTTATTGTATCTTCATTGCCGTACACATTTTACTAAGGTGACTTTGGCTAAAACTCTTCAGAACAACGCATACTATCACAGGTTAAAAGGAAGACCTCAACTTCGAAAACACCCTGTATATTGCTTAATAATTATATACTTAGGTTAAAAATCTCAAATTAATTAAATTATTACAGTGTTTTTCTTTTGGTTTGGTTTGGTATTTCACTATTTCTCAAAACTATTTCCTATCTCTATCAAAAGTTAAAGTTAAATATGAAATAGTTTTGAGAAATAGTGAAATACACTTGACAAAAGAGGAAAACCAAAAGAAAAACAGTGTGTCGTTGTATAGAGTAACGCATCGGTCGTTATCTACAGGAATAGTGATTTGAATTTTTGCACAATTGTAGAACTTCATGGGTAGCATCTTTTCAGTTAATTTCAACTAAACTCAACCAACTTCGATCGCGCAAATAGTACCAATTCTCGATATTTTCTTTGATGCGATCATTTACCTATTCTTTATTCAAGGAAAATGCAAACACATATTGGAACACAAAAACTCTATGAACTATTGAAATAGTAATTTACAGTACGAGTTAGACATTATGGACGAGGCGACGTTAGGAGCCGAGTCTAGAATGTCTAAACGGATGTATATCGTAATGTATTTTATTTCATACTGGAAATCTCTTTCTTGTGCATCATCATTTTATTTCAAAAATTAAAAAATCACATTATATTGTGAAAATAGCATCACCTTTTTTCCTGTGGCAACGGCCGTTGCTATTGTTTTCCTAGATCGAATATTTTTTGACTTTTTCACTTTTCAATGTTAGATTTGATGTATAAAAGGAAAACAGTCCGGTAGGTGTTGCTAAGTGACACTTTCCGGCTCTGAAACTATTATAACTCACCTACCGGACTCAAATTGATGATGCAATCGAGCATCTACCGGACAGTATGAAATAAATTAATAAAAAGGACGCACCTCATAAAGTTCTATGACAGTACAAAAATTTAAAGCTGCACTGATAACGAAAACCTCTCGGGGTGGCTCCCCCACAGTGCGACACACTGTGTGTATTACAATAAGGTCTGCAATTACGTATAGTGATATTGATGTATTTAGAATAAAGTTGTAAATTTAATTATCATCATCTTTTTCTCTGGACTTTCTCCAACTTATTCCGACACCTATGTTTTTACTGACACTGGTAACTCATTTTTATGATATGTATAATTTTTTTTTTCGCCACCAGATTTGAATTTTGCTCTAGTGAGTAATGAGTATTTTTTATTATTTAAATTATGAACTAAATAACCCTTGTTACACATCTTGAAGAAATAAATAAATAAATCAATTAAAAGTTATGTACCTAATAAAAAAATAAACAATGTGATTATTACTTAAAAAGCCACGTATACCTATGCATGTATGTTATATTCGTATAGTTACAGGTGTGGTGGTGTGGATTCATTTCGAACTAACAAAAACATCTATCAATTTTTGGCAAATTCATGCAAAAATTGTACACGTGTTGTATTAACTTTTTTTTATCTAGTCAGGTGAAAATAATATTAAGAAAATATGGAGAAACTAGGAATGTAGTTGCCTATATGAAAAATAAATGTACGTCAACTTAAAATCTCTTGAGATATCACCACGAGGAGACTTAATATGAAAAATCAAAACACCAACGATAGGTAGGTTCAGTTGGTTCAGCGAGAGATTGGGAGATTTTAAATTGTAGATTTCTAACCCCAACACTACAAAATGCACTACAATACATTAATTAGAGCATAACTTCAGGGCAAAAAATGTTACTGCTTGAAGGTAAATAAATAAATACTTCATTTACGCTAGGTAGTACTTTCTCTGCGTAGAATTTAGTGATTTTTATGCCAACCAATCTCTCGCTGGACAAACTATACCTATAATAAAATTATTGTGAATATCTATCTATAGATTTATTATGTACCCCCTACAACAGTGATGTTATAAATTTTACGTTCATTCACAATAATATTAATTTATACATAAATTGATAGATACATATAGTAAATTCAAAAAACTCCTGGACTGTCAAAATTAAATTTTAAATAAAATGCTTGTTTTGACTGTATTTGGATATAAAAAATTTTCGCTAGAGTGTACCGACATCAAAATCTAGTTACAAAATATATTTAGGTTATGTTTTTAATCATTGAACTAAAAATGTTTTGAATCATTCATTGCTTCGAACACTTGAAGTGAAATGCAGCAACTAAATGAATTAGAACAATTTAATAAAGTTTATAAAAAACACGCGACAGACTGAAAACAGGTAACAAATTAAACAACAACCAAAATCATCCAAAATAAACTAACCTGTTTCATTTATTCAGAAGAAAACTATTTAACACTTGATTAACACTTATCTCTCCAAAATTTTGATTTGTGAATCACAAGAACGAACACCAGTTCTTAGTTAACAATACTGGAGCGGCTTTGGCACAAATTTCTTTCCGTTGGTAGGTATCACTTTTTTGTTTGTTCCTCATAATAATTTCTTATGGCCCTCTTCTCTCGCGCCAATAGAACCACCCTAGTTCGTTTTGAACTTTCCATTTGAACCTTTTTACAAAATACACTTAAATAATTTTGCAATTTATTTGACAATGTCAATTTAAACAAATGAATAGTGTGAAAAATTAAAAAATCATAGATAACAACTGGGCAATATGAAAATAACTAGTGATTTAACCAACCTAACAACTGCAATTTTGATTTTGACAGTCCAGATGTTTATTGAATGGACTTTAGAGGTATTTTCATATTTGGTGGCGGAAACAAAAGATTGAGAAATGTCACAAAAATGTATTGTCAGTGTCAAATTTGTCATAAACGCCGTAAAAAGGAATGTCTAGGTAAATTTAAACTTTCGCTAAATTGATTGAAAAAATAAATTCTAAGGAAACCAATTCTTGTCAGTGGTTCAAAAGGAAAAGTTATTCTCATATAATCAACGGATTACACATTTTTTCTCTAATTCGACGATGAATAACTTTCTTATGGCCAATTTGCTGCATTTCTGTCGAAATCACGAACATCTTTGAGAAATTTGACACTGACAATACAAATTTGTGACATTTCTCAGTCTTTTGTTTCCGCCATCAAATATGAAAATATCTCTACCTAATATGTTTTACTGATTATAAATTTAATAAAACTAAATATATTATTATACCTATACAGGGTGATTTACGAGGAATAATGAGCCCGATGGAATAGAAAATGCAACCCGCAATTCATCAGGAGAAAAACCCGGCCATTTACCGCTTCGAGGTCCGGCTTTTTATTCCAATGTATTGTGGGTTGCATTTTCTATTCGATCGGGCTCATTATTCCTCGTAAATCACCCTGTATGTATTAGGTACTTTTAAATCTGCCACTATACC
The DNA here is from genome assembly GCF_963966145.1 of Tenebrio molitor. NCBI lineage: Eukaryota > Metazoa > Arthropoda > Insecta > Coleoptera > Tenebrionidae > Tenebrio > Tenebrio molitor. The sequence goes on from NC_091047.1 coordinate 15,667,334, forward strand.
TAATTTAAATGATCTAAATGTAAATGCACCTTATGCACAATATCTGTCAAATAAAGCGCTTGAATAGCAGGTAGGTATTTAATATGTAATTTAAAATCGAAATATGTGAGTTTTGAAAAATATCTGGAACTAAGTAGGTATAAATAATACTTATAAGAATTTTAAGATATGTTTTCATCTAAGTATCTAGCTAGTAGTTTTATGCAAAACTAAAATAGAATTACGAGTAGGTATGTAATGTTAAAATGGTTAAAAATATACTTACCGTCTTTTAGACTTCTTCTAGACAAATCCTGAGCAAGTTCCATGTCCAAACTTCCATCGGAATCTGTATCTCTGTTAATTTGGTACTGCTGGGGTAGGGTTAAATTCCAAGCAATGCCACTGTTTCTTTTAGGACCACTATCACTCATTAAAGCCTCTATTGAAAAAGGCCTGGGCACTGGTTTAGTCAATGTTTCACTAATTGTTGATATAGGTTTAATCATTGCTTCGTCTGAAGGCAGTTCCATTATTAACCAAAAACTTTAATCGAATCTCTTAAATCACAACCATTTAAACTGATAGACAACTTTCGACCACCGTTTATTTAATTTAAATTATTGCAGGATCATAAGACGTTTCAGTGCTCTCGTATAAAAAGTTAAAGTAACACTGATCGCTGAAACTACTACGACGTTTACCAACTCCTCTAAGGGGGTGAAGAGATGAATTGGGCGTATTCTTGTGTTAAACTCCTCCCTAGTTAGTCTGTTGGTTCCAGTTTGTCCAATCGCGTTTGTTCAATCAATGTAACTACTAGATCTGTTAGCAATATTAATTACGGAAGTTAAGAGGGAATATTTTATGCTCTAATTTAACGGTTCCTTGAAATTAAATTTAAATTTACGTATTTTGGTTGAAACATTACTTGGAATTTTCGCTTCGCCTACATTGAAAGTAGGTTAATCACTCCAGACAACAGTTATTGTTATTAAAATCAATTAATATAATAATAATTGGAGGATGCATTTTAACATTTTTTTGCATTCCAGATAAGTAGCTACTTCTCCTTAGATATTTAGTAGATACCTACGGCTTAATACTAAAATTTACTTTTTATAAATAAGTAAGTCATGTTTATTTTATTACTTTATACTTAAGTAACTAAATATAATTAATAATAGTAAGTATGGTATGATAAAACATATTGTACCTATAATAATCAAAACTAAAAATCTATTACATATTATAATTATTACTGTTAGGTAGGTAGGTAAAAGGAAAGGTGAGTAACGTACCGGGTGGGGCATCGTATACGCGCACGCGAGAAATCGCGACTTCTAATTAAATAAAATTGTCGAAATTTTTCAGACTTACCTGGCTATTGGTAAGGTACATTTCATAATTTTTTGATAATTTTTCACTTATAAACAAAGCCAAAAAAAATTAAAATGTAAATTTCAACCAAAAAGTCAAATTCTGATTTTTATACTAACCTACCCAGATTCACTTCCTATAATTATTTACGAAATCTACGGAAAAAAATACCAATTAGATTTTGAATTAAACGCAGTTTTACATTTCAACTTTCAAAATCATTTTTATTTATGACCTGCTACTTGTGCTGTCGTAAATTTAGGTGACAATGGAAACTGTCAATTTTATGGCAAAAAGGTTTAAAACGGTCGGCTATACCTTTGTTGGGAAATTATACCATTGTGCCGTAAATCACCCGTCTGGTTTACGTTTAAATAAAAAAGCGAATTATTTAGCTAACCAAGTCAAAATTTGTAATTGTGCCACCAGGGTTTGATGAGCTTGCAGATACAGATTCATTTAGTGTAAAAACTTTATAGGTAAATTAATAGTTAATTTCAGAATAACTAATAAAACTGTTACGGCCTTATTTATTAACAAAAATTTAAAAAAAAAATCTCAAATATACCTTATCAATAATTAGTCAGGTGTATAAAATTTTCCCAATTTTATTTAATTAGAAGTCACGATTTCTCGCGTGCGCGTATACGATGCCCCACCCGGTATAATAGTGTAAGTATTGGTGTAACTTCATTAGCTGTCGAATATTTATTTTCTAATTTGCTGTTTTAACAAAGCTGTTATAACGCATTCGTTTTGAATGCGTTAATAAGCTATGTATTAACACATCGGAAATCTAGGAACATTTTTCAGTTGATAACACACATTGCCGGCAACAAATTGACTCTGCTATTTGCCCCATTTCTGGCTAATTCATCTTTAATTACAATTTCACTTGCGAAAAATGACAATTATGTTTAGTCTAGATTCAAATTTAGAATTTTACTTTAAATGTTAACCATGAAATAAATGTGTCACCAACTGTCACAAAATTTCCTAAATTACCAAAATCGATTTTATTTGTAAAAAATATGTATTTAATATGCAAATTAGAAAAAATAGCATAAAAAACTCGTTTTATAAAACATAAGAGCACTCGTCATTTACAGGCACTCCTGCCTGCGGCAGTCGTGCTGCAAATCTGACTCGTGTCTTAACATAAAGTTTTATAAAACTTATGTTTTAATATACTATTCTAAAGCAGGAAGTATAGCACGAACAATTGGAAGCAGACGACCATTAATACGTATCTACCTACGCCAAGAGCAGTTGAAGGAGTTAGGGAAATATGTAGGTACATAATAGAAAATCAAGCTGAAACTTCAATTTCTCATTTATCACAACAAATGAATGTAACATTCATTTGAAGTATCTATAATAGGACATACAGTAGAATTTTATAATAAAAATAAAAATAAAAATATCTCAGCAAAACACAGGATCAACATACTTACTATATTGATGATTTTGACGTTACTTAGCTAATATAACTTATTTTGATCAAGTTGTGTATTTGCACAAATTTTAAATTTCACATAAAAGACTTACATTCATTACCAAATAACAAACCCCCCTTTAAAGAATCGACCAGCGGTTTTTAACCTATAGTCCGCGCACCTCAGGGGTCTAGGCCAACTCGACACCAAACCTTAGAAGCAATAAACATTGACCGGCCAACTCGACACCAAAAAAAGCAGGTAGTTTTCAAAGACACCCCAAGAGATAGGCCAACTCGACACTAAGCGCCCACTCACTACCTATCTATGTGATGCCCCCTAGTAGAGGGTATTTCCTGAAGGGAAGGCGTCTTTTCCGCATCAACCATTGCTTATAACACCCTCATAACCGCAGGTACAATTTTGGTGTACTGCTTTTCCGCACTAGGAGTTCGGGAAATTGCACTTAAGTTCTTAAGGGGTGCGTTAGCGGCTTTGGTTATAGACACTTCATAATTTTTGTTTGCTACGCACTATTTTATTTTAAATCGTTCTACCTTACGCACCCAAATATTAATATTTTTGTAAAAATTAGAGTATTAGAACGCAAATAATTGTAAAAACCAAAAAAGTAAAAGAAGCGGAGAAATTTGTATCTCAGAAAATATTTGAATATGATAATTGTCAAATATCAGAATATGATTATGTAAAATCTATTTCATATAGATAAATAGATATAAGATTAATAATTAATTAGTAGTCTTGTAGTTAATATTTAATTGTAAATGTCCTATAAAAATAACATTATATTTGTATATTATAAAAAAAAGTATTTCCTCATCTCATTTTATAATCACTTATATATTCCCGCAAGAACTCTGATCACTGGTTGGGATATTAAAGAGGGACCGTCCCAGGTAGACAGTGCCGAGTTGGCTTGACCGCGGTGCCGAGTTGGCCGGTTATCCATGGGCTACCGGTGCCGAGATGGCCTGTTGTACTTTATTGCAAATTTTACCTAGGTATAATAAAGTGCCGAGTTGGCGTCCGCCCCCTCAGGGTGGGGGACGATGTTCCCATAAGGTCTGCGACATCTTAAAATAATGCTATGAGGTTTACTCTCTTGTTTTTGTAAAAAACCCTTGATGGACAAATTTATTATAATTGATGGACGAATAATTTAATGAAGACCCTGAACAATTGTCTAATTTATTTTGAAAGAAACCTTATTTCACATCACTAAACACTCAATCGTGAAAAAGGTCGAGAAACACAGGTGTAGACTACATAATGAACGTGTGATCGAAAAAATTAATCGAGTCATAAGCTTAACTACATATTATTATTATTCAGTTGACCGCTCTGGTTTAAACTCTGCTGTATTTGATAACCGTTTTTTATTTTAGGTAAGAGGAGTTAATAGCTATTTATGTAACCAGTTAGGAAATGCGTTATTTTGTGTAACGAGTGGAATATTTGCGGGACTAGCGCAGCGAGATCCCGCAAAATCACACGAGTTACACAAAATTGCATTTCCTAACGTGTTACATACAAGATTTTTTCTAATTTTGACAAAAAAAAGTTTCTTCAAACGTTAAACGAAGTAATGAATTTCATTAATAATAAATTATTATTGTGTTAAAATATCAAGTAGGTAAGTAGGCACGGTTACTTTGTTTAAAAACAAAAAATATGACAGTGTCAAATTGATGATACAATAAATTTTTCCTAACCAGTTAGGAAAGATTTTACTTTTCGTAACCAGTTACGAAAAGAGTGACGTTTCCCAACGTCAATTAATTTTGAAAAGTGTCACTTTATATGTCAAAATTAGAAAAATATGTTTCTTCCACAACAGCAATATGTATTTAAATTAGCACTGTCAACAGTAATACCTACTCATGATTTACTCAATCTTTTTTCGATCGCAGGATATTTTCAGAAACGATTCATGTCATCTAAAACTTTGTGCGTCTCAATTTTCCTCGTTTTCTTTCCTCTATTGCCTAGCGAACCTTTGGTATTAATTTTTTAAATATTTACCAGTTATGGTGTGCCCACGTGGTAAATAATCAACAAGAAATACTCCTTCAAAATCCCAAAAAGTGTTTCCATGATCTTGCTGGCTGAGGTGGTGACGCGAAATTTTCGAGAGGGCACTGAGCCTTTGTGCTTTCATTCTATACTTCGGCATTTTGATTCTGGATCATAGTGATTGACACAAGTTTCATTTACCGTGAAAAATGTTTTCAAAAATTCATCTGGGTCTCTATTAATAATTAACGCCCAATTTGTCTCAACGCAACGGTGACATCTCTGACGCGCCGTTAACATTTGTGGTACCCAAAGTGCCACAATACCACAATCTTTCCGCTATAAAGCTGACAGTAACTCTTTGATCAGTAAGAACCATATCATAGACTAAATCAATACATATTTTCTTTCGTAACGACTGTTTTCGGCTCACCAGCAACTGGTGCGTGATCACAAGACTCTCTTTCCAATTTGAAATCTCGAGACTAGTTCTTTGTAAGTTTATACGAAGGCGTGGAGTCACCCAACACTTCCAACGTATCCTTATAATTATATATATTAATGTATTATTATGTTGGAGCGATAAGTCCTTTTTACAGAGGTATTTTATTAAGATAAAGAGCTAAGGCTCTTGTTTCAATTTTATTCATTTTTTAAAAATCGCGAACACTACGACGGAATTAACTGTAACAGTTTTTAACAAATTAACGTAACTTGACGTAAACAGGCTGTTTGATGAAAAACGCCTCAACCCATAACTTTGTTATTTATTACCCGATTTCAATGAACAAAAAAATCAAAGATATGGTTTTTCAAGCGCTACAAAACAGTCATAAAATGTTTTTTTTTGGCGTTATCTTTAATAGCTAACGATAGTCAACTTTTTTTTTAAAATGGACACATGTAGTTTTTTTGGCTCAGTCTGGTAAAGTTTTTTTTTCTGAATCTAATGATGTATTAAAAGTTATCATTTGGTCCATAGCTAACTGAAAAAAAAATAAAACATTTTTTTGTGGTTCAGCTTAATATAAAATTTTTAAGAGTGCCGTGAAAAACAATCGGAATACAAAGTACGATAAATGTCATCTAAACGTCAGCTTAGAAGTTTTCATCTGCTTTTTTAACATTTTTTTATGTAAGTATAAATAAGTATAAAATAACATTGTCAGTCATGCAGGATAGCAGTCATTTGACTATTATTTTATGTTCGAGTGTAATAAAAATCGTAATTAGTCAAAAACAAAAAGTTAATAGAAAAAATAATAATTATTATTATTATTATTTATGTTTTCCAAGAAAATAATAATAAAACTCTTCAAGATTGCACCTGAAAATATTCAAACTCACACTTGACATTTGTTGCTATTTGTATTCCAATTGTTTTTCCCGGCACACTTGAAAATTTCATAATAAACTGAACCACAATTAAAAATTGTTTTATTTTTTTTTTCAGTCAGCTATGGACCAAACGATTACTTTTAATGCATCGTTAGATTCAGAAAAAAAAACTTTATCAGACTGAGCCTAAAAAACTACATGTGACCATTAAAAAAAAAAAGTTGACTATCGTAAGTTACTGAAAATAACGCCAAAAATAATTATTTTATGCCTGCTTCGTAGCACATGAAAAACCATATCTTCGGTTTTTTTGTTCATTGAAATCGGATAATAAATAAAAAAGTTATGGGTTGAGGCGTTTTTTATCAAACAGCCTGTATTAATGTTAATAAATGACAGTTCGGAGGAACACAACTTTTCATCTGCCCTCGTATTAAGCGAATCTCCACTTCACATAATAACGCGTGACTATTAAAATTTTCACTTGGAGTTGGCTTTGAACGAGTTTTTATTTTTTCTGTTACTTTAGACACACGCAAGAACGAACGACAAATGTCAGTCAGTACGATTGAAACATAACCAAATTAAGAGAAAAAACATTTATTGAACTGTCAAACTTGTCAGTGTCTAAGGTGCAACGGAAAACAAAGAATGAATCATAGCCAACCCTAAGTGAAAATTTTAATATTCACCCGTTATAAAGTTGCTCAGAACTAGTCCAGGAATTTTCAATTTAGCGGGGCATCTTGTAAACATACATTAGGTACCGAATACCCCAAAACTGGTGCAATAGGTACCAGAAAAGTTTAATTTGATGTACGAGTACGATTCTATAGTTCTCCTTCTCCATAATAGACACGTCGCGTCGGAGTGAAATTTAGGTATTATACAGCAGAGAGTTATTAGGTTAAATTTATTTCCAAATTCCCTACACGATGTAGTGAAGAAAAAAAGGAACAAATTGAAATGAGGTTCCATCAAAATAACTTCGGCTCACAAGAAATGCCATATCGGAAAAATTGTAAATCACGTAGTAGGAATGAAGAAATGAGAAGAGAATATAGCAAATATTCAAGTGTTTAAAAATACTTACTAAATAAAAAATACAAAACCATACTCGTACAAGAATATTTAGTGAGTATTCTAAAATGTTTAATTACAAAATTGGATCTAAAGCATTAAATTATAAAGTTCAATAAATAACGATCTTCAAAAAGCACATTGTTAGGTGTATCTAACAACAGTCGTCAATAAGTAACTCATCAATTTATTATTTAAAATAATAAGTTGGATAAAAATTTCGTACTTAAAAATAAATACCAACAGTATTAAAAGATTTTATGAATCTTTAAATTAACAATCCTAACTACGAAGGTGAACTCTACTACATATAATAAATATACTCGTAGTTCACTAACGACACAAGAAAATTACTTCCATTCATTAATATTTGAAAACTATCCCATAAAACTCACGTCGTCTTATTACAGTTTTAATCACTTTATTTAATAATCATTAAATACTTGTTCCCGGTTTCAACGGTAATTAGTTGTTTGTTCTGTAAACGAGCGTTCAATTAATGAAATAATTACAAGTTTACTTATAGTAAATTGATGACATCGCATGCTCGTTTCAGATATCAATCATTCATGGTAATTATTGTATATCTTTCTAGAACCGTACGAGGGAGAAGCAAATTTCGCCCTCGTCACTGCCCCTATTTTTTCTCGAATAATAATTATTGAAACTTTTATGTGCACTCAACCGATAATATTACTTCCACTCGCAAAAGAAATTTAAATTATAAATACGTAATGGGTGCACATTTTTTCCGATTTGTTAATCACGTAGGTACGAATCCAAACATTTGTGGTATATTTTTTCCATCATCGTCATGGCTGGAATCCCTGAATTATGAGAGCATGCCAGATCATCGCCAAGTGCAAAAAGCCTCATCGTATGTTAAAGATATTTATATCCTCTTCGGGGGCGGTCTCACTCTCATCATGTAGACACTAATTATAATTTGTCTGCGGCTATTTGATTAACAGGGCCATTAACGAAGTGAAAAACCGTTTTTTGTTTCTAGACTCTAATTACGTTAATTTCTGTTAAGTTACTCCCATACCGACAAACTGATTAATGCAATAAATTCCTCTCAAGAAATTAATAGTTACTCTTAATTACATTTAATTAATATTATTTAGCAGCAGAAATAAACATCTTGATTAGATAAGTGAGTTAATAATAATAACACTGCAACACTGGTCAACAGCAAAATTATCTCCTGGAGTCAAAAAAGTCCAAAATAATCCTTTAGATGATGACGTTAGAAAAAATCTGTTACCTTCTCTGTGTGTAATACAAAATTGAGAATTTTAAAAACTTTGTCAAGGCCATGAATTGAAAGGACCAGGTTTCAGCTACCTTAAGATCAAATTCCCCCGTGATAGTGATGCCGTAATAAAGGAAAGTCACCGCATGAACTCCAAATTAGAGCTAATTACTTTTTTAACCCTTCTTTCTGAACTTAGAGTGGTTGAAACATCAATAAAAAAAAAATTCTTCAAAGAAATAAATTCAAACTTAAAATTTACTGACCGGAGTAATTAAAAAACAAATTGACTGCAGTGATACATGTATAAATATAGAGACGTTATTCTTCAACTTCAAAGTAGAACAGGAAGAACTTCTTAATCACACACCTAAATAAAAATCGTTCCAATAATATTTTCTTGATTGAGAGCTGGGTCATAATTCATCATTTAATTCATAGCAACCTTCCTGTTTACGGTGAATTTGTGGCTTCTCCCTTTTCAGTATGCACAAAAGGTACGTAAATGGGTAATTTTACACATATGTTTGTTGTATACGTATAAAAAAATACAAAGTGTGTATTATATTTAGCGGTTAATTTGTATTAAAGATAAATATGTAAGGAGCGTCTTTCGGTAAATATGTTAAATATTAAATGTAAGTTTTATGCTGAAGGCAACGGAACAATGTCAGTTGTGTGTTTCCGTGGTGTTTATAGCGTAATGACATGCTATTAAGTTAATTTCCTATGCAAATTGATCCTGTGCTCGAGTTCAAATTGGCCCTTTTCCAGACCGACTACGCCTATTAATGGCATTATTGTTCGAACAAACGATTGCAACAAGAAGAGGGTATGCTGTTGCCGTTTTCATAATGAATATAAGAGTATATTGCCAAATATATAAATATTTTTTAAATTCTATGATGTTTGTGAACAAGAAAGGAAGAACAGGGATCATAATCGAGACATATGTGTAATTCCATTCATTTTCAGCCAAATCAATACAGAATGGAACTAAAAAAAAAGTAAAACCTTTGAAATTAAATAAAATTAAATTAAATAATGTTTGTTTTAATTTCAAATAATCGGTATTTCGTCCTCGTACCCGTGTAACTCTAATAATACGACGAATTAAGTTGTCAATCTCTTTCTCGGGGATCTGTTCCCACAAAATAGGGAACAAGTCACTCAATTCCCGAATATTCTCTGGATAAGGCAAATAGTCTGCGAGAGTGTTTCCATGATCTCAGGCGGGTTCAATGGGGTTGAAGTCCGGAGATGGTGCAGGTAGCTGAAAATGTTGAATTTCCTGCAAATCTAAGGTTTCCAAAACCAATCGTAACCTGTGCAGACGAACGGTGTGGCCGGATTGCGGCTATGGTCATACTTACCTGTACATGGATGGCCGTTTTGCGGCGGATTTGAAATTGTACCTGAAAAGGTAGGGGCCGAATTGCGGCCGGTCAGCGAAATTACTATGCATCTTTTTATTTAATCCGAAAACGTCTATCACTTAGCATAAAAGCCCTGTTATAAATATCCAGCTTTTCAAAACTATGGTTAGTCTTATATCGGGTGTTTTTTAAATTTCACTTCACAGTAGGCGTTGAAAAGTCGATTGTGGACGCACCACTCGTGTAAAACATAAGATTTAAACAGCTAATCCGTGATCCGTAACCTGTAGAGTGCGTTCACAATCGACTCTTCAACGCCTACTATGAGGTGAAAAAAAAACGATATTAGTTAACCACACAAGTGGGGAAGTGAAGATGGAAGTGATATTTAGTAAACGTGGTGAAGAGTTCTTTCTTTTGGAGGCTTTTAAATACATACTCTGAAAAAAGTACTACCAATCAAGATGTGAACTGATGTTGCACATTGAAGAGCTGCAATGTCAAAATCTATGTAAACGCAAGGCGAAAAGTTTTATCACTTTTTGAGGTGCATTTTAAACGGAAGAGTCCATCGCCGCAATCCGGCCCTGCCCCTTTTACCCGAATGCCATCACTGCTGCAATCCGGCCATCACCTTTCCAGGTACATTTTAAACGGGAGATTTAAAAGTTGACCATCGCCGCAATCCGGCCCTGCCCCAGACGAGCGTTATCATTCACATATCGAGAATATCCTTACTTTTTTGGGGCAGTGTGTACCTAATAATGAGATTTACGGTTGGATGATTCAAGTTAAGTCATAAGTTTTTTATTACTTAGAAGCGGTTCTAAGAGAGCGGCTTGACTGGACATTTTTTGAAACACTGTACTATGTACCTACTTCTTAAAAATATAAGGAAACAAATATGTATTTCAATTTTTATAACTCAACAGTTATTTATTTATAACAGTTATTAGGACCGATAGGTAGTTATACCTACATTTTATAGCTTGTTCAAATAAAAATATATATGTACTATCGGCGCCAACGAAATGTGAACGAATTTCTGGTGCCATAGAAACGTCTTCTGTTTTGTTCTACATTAAATAAAACTTTGTTCAGTGGCGTACTATATGTATGAAAGTTAAGAAAAGATTTCTACATATTACCTATAACTTTCTATTACAATTTTACAATTTTCCTCGAGTTTGGCAACAGCCCTCGCTTTTCCCATATCGGTCAAGTGTCGTGGCATGTATATTGTTTAAAAATAAATTAAATCTGTTGACAAATTATGTTTGTGAAAATTATCACAAATCTGACACATTAACGCACGCCTATGATTGATGCTACAACACACACTAGGAAAATTTGGCGTTCACATTTCGATGGCGCCGATAGTACCTATAGATTTTTATTTGCAGTTTATGAAATATTTTAGGGTGTTCAAGTTGACATAAAATCATTCCAAAATATTTGTATGCCATATCACTGATAGTCATTTAGGTATTCAATTAAATTGATGTTTTAATTAATTTAAATGTAGTAATTAGAAAGTAGAATTACTATCTTTTTAACTCGTGGAATTTTGAAGGCCCCATGCACATTAAAAACTTGAAGATCAAATCTGATCATTCTTGTTCGCTTTTGCTCGATCAGTGGGTTTGGACGTACCTACTTAAATAATTATTATATATATGTACAAGGGCGTAGCAAAGGGGGGGGCCAGGTGGGCCCGGCCCACCCCAGAATCCTTCTGGCCCACCCCAGAATAAAAGTAAAACACATTAAAAACAAGATACATCTGCAATATCTATCTATCATTTGTCTGTGGTTTAAAATCTGGCCCACCCCAGCAAAAAATCATTGCTACGCCCTTGTATATGTACATGAACATTTGTGAAACGAATATTCTTCAGCACATGTGTGAAGCCGGCTTTAGATTAGTATTCTTTATTCAAGAATTGATTTTACTGGCATTGTAATTTCTGTAAAGAGATTTATTATGAAATTATATTTTCGTTGTACCTACATTATGTTAATGAGTAATTAGTAACGTGAGAGTTGAGGACAGAATAACATAAAATATAAAATATTATTTCATAATAAGAGATTTACATATTATTACATTACATATAATTTTGCAATTATTTCAGGTATGCAGATTTGATGACATACATTTAGTTTTTGTTACTGTCAGTTGTAACTTATTATTATCAATAAACAATGACGGCAACAGTTTAGTTCATAACGTGACAATCTTAAGTTTAGTGCAAATTGTAGAGCAGTTGGTAAGAGTAAACTTAGCACAGAAAAAAGAGATTATTTTAAATATTCAAAATATGTATGTATTTTGATTAAAATAAATACCGTTTTTTTTATTAGGTACATTACATGCTATACCATTAAAACACTTTTACCTTTTACACCAATTATTTAGTAATATTTGTTCGAATAATTTACATAAATTTAAAATTAGAGAATTGTTTAAGAAAAATTTAAGGAAATGAAAGAATAACAAAGATTTTCCAGAGAGAGATTGCCAAACTTAGTTCTAAACAGAGAATCAGCAGGAATGAGAAGAAAAGGAAAACCAGGGAGGAGATGGATAAACAGTGTGGAAGAGGATTTGAAAAAAATTAATTTTCTTGTGCAATAATGCTGATTCTGGTATTGCTAAACTCTAAAATAGTAATTTATTATACTCGTTTTATAAGCCATTTTGTTGCACTTGTTTGCTTTATAGCACTCGTCGCTGCGCTCCTCGTGCTCTAAAAAACGCGTGCGACAAAATGGTGTCTCATAAAACTCGTATAATAAATTACTATTTTAGAGTTTAGCAATACCAGAAGCAGCATTATTGCACAAGAAAATTACTCGTTCGGAAACAACAAACATTTTTAAAAAATCTACATAACTCTATTCTTTATCTTGGTGAGTGGTCTTAGGGAAATTTTCAGCCGTCAAGTTGAATTTAGGGATTTTTGAAAGTTCCCATGGAAAAGTGCGTTGGTAGTTGTTAAAAAATATTCGAATATTAAAATAATGTACTATCGCGGCCATCCAAAAGTGAACGATAGCTTCCGAACGATCAAGTTTCTTCTAACTTTGCAATATCCCTAGCTGTCTGAATCGGAGTGAGATGTCATGGGATTTAAAAAAAATACTTTCAATAATTTTTTAACGCTAGTATCAAACTGTAACACTTTAGGAGGCCTATTATGATTTAAGGTAAAAATTAAACTATTAAATAAAAACGTTCACTTTTGGATGGCCGCGATTGTACTTACAGAGACGCCGCAAAGTCTTTCTATTTATTATTTTCCAAGTTAAAATGCGCATGATTCACATGCACCGAGTCATCTTCACATCGCATCCTTCTCTAAAATTTTAATAACTTACTTGGGAATTTCAACACACACTTTCCGGTCAAATTAGGTCCGGTTTAGGTATAGTTTAAGAATCAGGTTAATTTTTCAAACTTAAACTTCTTTGCAATATTATCTACCCGACACGGGCATAATTTTCGGTCGGATTGACCGACGAAGGACGGCGATGATTTTCAGACCGGGAACGGTTAAATTTAAGAATCGATGTGTACGACTTATATTATATTTACTTTTCGCGACATAAGATCGCGAGATTTGGACATGAATGCTTGACGAAGATTCTGAATCTGAATGACAACGATGACAGTTAATATTTGATTTACACCACACAAAAATTTGGTGGAAAAAGTAAAATTTACAAAGCTACACATGGCTTGCTTGATCGCATTGACCACTCACTAAGATAAAGAATGGAATATACATTATCATATATTTTTTTGTTAATAAAAGAAATTTGATTTCATAAATGTATGCATGTTTCATTTCTTATCTTTAGATAAACAATACCAATCAAATGAACACGAATACATTGGTATTCAGTTTCTAAATGAAATCCTTTTTAATTACATGCTTTAATTTGAAAAACAAATTCTGTAATACAATATTTATACAGTGTGGAATAAAATGATTTTCATCTAGTTACCCTTGTAAAACTACGAAATGCCACAAAAAAAGAAAGCCTAACCTCAAAATATATATCCAAGTTCCAAATGTGATTTATTGCGAAGGGATGATATGAATGCAAAGTTGAGGTTGAAATTAAAAAGGAGCTAATAAAAGCAAGTCACAGGTAATGTTGAAAGTGGCCACCAACGTTTGTTAATTCAATTTTGTAAGTTGTAACAATTGTCAATTAATAGTTCGGCACTTCGAAAAAAAAGTAGAGCTGTGCAGGAATATTTACATGTGCAAAAATTCCAAAGCAAACTGATGAAAATCATTTTGTTCCACACTGTGTATGTAGTATGTATTGTGTTTATTTAGTTAATTTTTACCAAAATCTTAACAGTAATTTTTTAAGGGTTGAACAACTTTGAACAAACAATTATATGACTGAAACAAAGCATGCAAGCAATTTATCACGCTACAATTATTTTCAATAATTTTTGCTTTGGGCATTCTGCAGTCATTTTTGATGTGTCTGGCAAGTGAGCGGCGTATATGATTGACAAAGCAACAATAGCTTGACAGAGTGACAGCTTCACAATGCTACGCGCTGATGTCGCTATCAGACCGACGCTTATTGCATTAGCAGCAGCTTTGTGCAACGAATCGACTAAAAACTATTACTAATTCTAATTGTGACGCAAATGCAGAACCTGAAAATCACCTCACTTTATAAACAATTTATAAAATAGGTTATAACGATGTGCAGTTGTACATTTTGTGTAATTTATTTATGAGTTCATTGTTTATTTCATTTGAAAGTGATGTCTATTCACTTTGAAATTGAAAGAGTGTATAAACTAGGGACAGCATTTATGATAAAGAGGCAAACTGGGGTGAAAATAAATAGCGAATTTAAGCAGCAGCTAATTGAGGGCACAATGCACTGCTGATGACTACACCGAAAATCGCTTAACCGCAAGTATTTTAATCCCAGGACGCCACCCCTTGCAGTTACTTGACGTTTCGTTTGCATATTGCATAAGGTGATTATTTATTGAAATTAATACAGTATTAAAATATTGCTTAGAAACTTATAATATTTACAAAATTTTAGAACTAAATTTATAATTAAGATCACGATATAGTATGAGTGTGAATCTGGGATCAGTTCGATAAAATAGAAATTATTCAATTTTTCTAATTCTGCAGAAAAGCGGAAAACTACGCAGAAAAGCTGCATTCAAAATAGTATGTACATATATTGTTATATCTACGTGTTGCACAAGACAGTCATTGTCGAATGAAAGGGTTTAGGGCATGGCGAGCGCAGCGAAGAGTGCTCTAAAGGAACTAGTTCAACAAAATGTGTTGTGAAACGAGTGTAACATGCTATTTTTTCTATTATGGCTTCATTAATTTGATTTAAAAAAATATAAAATAATTATCTAATGACTTTTATTTTAATGGAATTGGGTTAGTATTGATTTCATTGAAAATTATATTTCACATTGTCTCTCAAATGTTGTTGTTATAATCTACCCCCTTAATAATTTATTTTGATCCCACAACATGGATTCAGGTTCAAATGACATCACATTTAACACTGACATTTACTACCAATACCAACCCCATATTCAATAATTACTAAAAACGATGCTATAAAATTGATCATTGTGAAACTGTTTTCAGTGTCACAAAATGCTCATTGTGACATCGAAATAGAAAAAATGGTTTATTTGTCCAACCATTAAAAAAAAACAATTCCGATTGTGTGGAATTTGTTCCAGACTTTATACTCGTACTGTGTAAGATCCTACTTTGTCAGCATCACGTGTAAAAGAAGCATTGTTCTGATGGATGATAATTGAAATTTGCACTTTGTACACCTAATTTTCTACAATGTAAAATACACTTACATTTCTTGTCAATGATCAGTGTCAATTTTGACAAACAAAATGCCTAATTTAACCTAAACCGTGAAAGTGCACATTTTTTCCAAATTAAAGGAAGGGTGGTCGATCCAGAGGGTAGCCCAGTATTATAACATCGCGAAGAGCCCCGTGCAGGGGATAAAACAGACAATATTATGGTCTTCAAAAATATCAGCGACATTTTATGTTGTCAAACTTTACCTAACCTATATAAAAAATATGACCGTCAAATTTCAAAAAGGCATCTTTACATGGGGAAAAAACTGTAATAAATCGACTTCTTGATTTTTGAGGTGTACTCTATAATTTTGAAATTAACTGTAGATCCTCTTATTGTAGTAATGAAAGCTCGTGACGTTTTTAGACAACATTATTATAATATGTTGGCAATATGAAATTCAGTATTCTTGAGTGTCTTAATTGTATTCTGTTGACTCAAGTTGTTCAGTGCAAGGAAAATCTGCAACTGTGTTGCAAGCATTAGTTGAAATAGTTCCCTAAAATTATTCTAACAATGGGATCCACCGTAAAAATCTAAAGGTTAAAAAAATAATTTTTAAAGCGGGCGGACGCCAACTCGGCACTTTATTATACCTAGGTAAAATTTGCAATAAAGTACAACAGGCCATCTCGGCACCGGTAGCCCATGGATAACCGGCCAACTCGGCACCGCGGTCAAGCCAATTCGGCACTGTCTACCTGGGACTAGAGTTCTTGGGGGAATATATCAGGGATTATAAAATGAGATGAGGAAATACTTTTTTTTATAATATACAAATATAATGTTATTTTTATAGGACATTTACAATTAAATATTAACTACAAGACTACTAATTATTATTAATCTTATATCTACTGGGTGCCCCAAAATTCGCGGAACAACGTAGTAGTACGTTGTTACGTAATCATTAAGAGAACAGGTAAAAATGTTTAAAAAAATCAATCTTCTTTTTTGTAGAAGATATGGACCTATTCGTTACACTAAATGTGGCAACATTTAAAAACATTCTATGCATCCCAATAGTCTGCAAATATTTCATTTTTTGTTGTATCCTTGGAAATGAGAGGGAAAAATCAAAGCCGTGTTGCCGTACGCTATTTGAGGTAAAACGAACATAAAATTACTACTTGGAAATGCTGGAAATAATGAAGAAAATAATTGCAAACCTGATCACAATCGTTCAAAATTATTAGGCCACTGGCTAGTAAAAGACAAATAGTCAAAATCTTTTTTATTATTTAAAATAAATGAGATCAAAGCTGCACCTTTTGGGCCCCTATATCTTCAAATCTAAGAGGTATAGAATTTTTTAATAATTTTTCTCGTTATTTTCTAACATGAATTGACATTGCCTCATTGAGTTGTTCCGCGAATTTTGGGGCACCCAGTATATGAAATAGATTTTACATAATCATATTCTGATATTTGACAATTATCATATTAAAATATTTTCTGAGATACAAATTTCTCCGCTTCTTTTACTTTTTTGTTTTTACAATTATTTGCGTTCTAATACTTTCGTGGGCACACTGTATAAAAAAACAAAGTTTAAATGAACCAGTCGATTTAAAATAAAATAGCAAACAAAGTGCAATTTCTCGAACTCCTAGTGCGGAAAAACAGTACACCAAAATTGTACTTACGGTTATAGGGGTGTTATAAGCAATGGTTGATGCGGAAAACACGCCTGCCCTTCAGGAAATACCCTCTACTAGGAAGCATCATATAGACAGGTAGTAAGTGGGTGCTTAGTGTTAAGGGTTTTTTACAAAAACAAGAGAGTAAACCTCATAGCATTATTTTAAGATGTCGCAGACCTTATGGGAACATCGCCCCCCACCCTGAGGGGGCGGACGCCAACTCGGCACTTTATTATACCTAGGTAAAATTTGCAATAAAGTACAACAGGCCATCTCGGCACCGGTAGCCCATGGATAACCGGCCAACTCGGCACCGCGGTCAAGCCAACTCGGCACTGTCTACCTGGGACGGTCCCTCTTTAATATCCCAACCAGTGATCAGAGTTCTTGCGGGAATATATCAGTGATTATAAAATGAGATGAGGAAATACTTTTTTTTATAATATACAAATATAATGTTATTTTTATAGGACATTTACAATTAAATATTAACTACAAGACTACTAATTAATTATTAATCTTATATCTATTTATCTATATGAAATAGATTTTACATAATCATATTCTGATATTTGACAATTATCATATTCAAATATTTTCTGAGATACAAATTTCTCCGCTTCTTTTACTTTTTTGGTTTTTACAATTATTTGCGTTCTAATACTCTAATTTTTACAAAAATATTAATATTTGGGTGCGTAAGGTAGAACGATTTAAAATAAAATAGTGCGTAGCAAACAAAAATTATGAAGTGTCTATAACCAAAGCCGCTAACGCACCCCTTAAGAACTTAAGTGCAATTTCTCGAACTCCTAGTGTACAGTACACCAAAATTGTACCTGCGGTTATGAGGGTGTTATAAGCAATGGTTGATGCGGAAAAGACGCCTGCCCTTCAGGAAATACCCTCTACTAGGGGGCATCACATAGATAGGTAGTGAGTGGGCGCTTAGTGTCGAGTTGGCCTATCTCTTGGGGTGTCTTTGAAAACTACCTGCTTTTTTTGGTGTCGAGTTGGCCGGTCAATGTTTATTGCTTCTAAGGTTTGGTGTCGAGTTGGCCTAGACCCTTTAAAGCATCCTTAATGAAACAGGTAATTTTACCTACTCCCATGCGGACGAAAAGTAACTCTTTTTCGAACGCACTTTTTCGGTAATTGTATTGCAAATAGTAAATTTCTCGTTTTGTTAGCAAGCTGATAAAAAATATTATAAAAAAACTGTTAATATGTATTAATAAATGTTATTTATTTGAAAAAGTAGATATGTATGTACTTACAAAATAAATTTGTAATTTTTCCAATGACGTTTTTTGCGTGCGGTTGCCTAAAAAATGTAATGTACACCTTGGCCAAAAAGTGCTTTCATGGCCATTCTTCTGTTCTTCTGAAAGTCACTTCAAAAGTGGCATAATGTGAGGTTCAAAAAATCGCCCATTATAATTCCGGCCCAAACATTAAGTGAAAAGTAGTGATGAAAATTGCATTCCCTAACAGCTTGAGGATGTTGGTTAGATATCTGTGTGGCACATATTGAAAATTCCTTCTCTGGTAAATTGAGTGTCACCAGTTGCTAACACAATTAATAAAACATTATGCTACTCGTTTATTTTTGCGAACCCGTTCACAAAATCGAGGTTTGTGCAATAAATTATCGGGTTCCAAATACAAATACAATTGTTGTGCTTTTAGTACAACTCCAAAACACGTTCTTAGGGTTGTAAACGTTTTCGATTCGCTCAGGACGTGGTTTACCATGCTTGTGGGCTGCAGAGCTAGCCCCCCCACTTCAAAAATTTAAATACCACCCTACATTTCAATCACAAAAGAAGACAACTTTTTTAGTAATTGTTTTAGAATTGTAATAAAATTCTTTGATTTTTTTTTTGTTATGTACTATTCCGGACATGGAATCTTGGCCACAACTGACATTTAACTGTCAAATATGTGTAAACTGGTCTTTATTGAATATAACCCAACTTTTGACTCGATAATGCCATTTCCATGCTTTTTTGATGTCACAAGAAAAACTTCAAAGTGATTTTTAATAATTGTCATTTTTTAATGACACTAATGATAGGTTTACATAATTTTTTTTAGACATGTCAAAAAAATGTTGGCCAAGATTCCGTGTCCGGAATAGTAGGTATGTTAATGATTTCTTTTCTGTCCTATTTAGATTTGTACAATAAACTTAAACTCAATGAAAAGAGGCACTTTAGTCCCTTGTGCCTTGCCATATAATTATATCTACATACATTAAGTATATCTAAATATGTCTTAAGATTTAAAAATTTTCAGAGTACTGTTATATCGGGTGTTTATTAAAATATCTCGTCAAAGTTGGCGTTGAAAAGTCGATTGTGAACGCATCATTCGTCAGTCTGTCATCAACTTGCAGATTAAAAACACAAACAACGCAAAAATGAGGTTAGATTTAAACAGATTTATCCGAGTTGTAATGCGTGGTGCGTTCACAATCGACTCTTCAACGCCAATTAGGATTTACGCTTTGTGGTTGCCTGCGTTACATACATTACATAATATAACTTTGTAACCTGTAAAGACTACATATTGTCAATCTGTATGCAACATACCTAACATATTTCCAATTATTTAAGGTTAATAACGGGTTAAGCGATAAAGACTAGGAATACCATTGTTCCACTAAACTGTTAACTTTTGAAGTGAGCCTGAAGCATCACGTCGAGATCGGGATACGGTTGGTTACTGTAACGTTCATAAATTGTGTCATTTGTCTGCGCCTGTACAGAATGTAGACTTATAAATCAGAGTAGTTAGGAGAAAATTCCAGCACACATGTGACGAAACGGCGGCTCCGGGAGTCACGGCTGAGAAGAGATCACTTTGAGCCGCCGCTTGTGGCAACTCACGCGAAAAACTGTCAAGTTTAATGCGGCGGTTTTAAAAATAAGAACGAATTTGCCTGTGCTTTAGTTAATTGACAAATTTGTGAACTAGTGGTTTCACTGGAATTTGTTGGATGATATCAGAGGTTTTTCACCTTTATTGTTCACTTTCAAAATCAACTTCTCACGGAAGACGTCCGCTTTTATTTATTGTCCGCCAGGAGGGGAATAAACAAACTGCTGACAGCTAATTCATGACAACATTCGACGTTTCAATACTTGATTAATGGAGGGCACATCACGAATTTTAATTTATCGCATTTCGAAACAGAAAGATAAAAAAAGTTCTAAACATGGTCAGTACCTACTGTGGTAATAAACTTTATAAAAATAACGAATATACCGGGAAAATTCAATTCCTAGTAAAAATAACTGAGTTTATTGAGGTGTAAGAAACTTGATGTCTTAATTTGCAATTTTGATTTTTCAGTTATAATTATAAATGAAATCCGCACTTTAAGATGATTTTAATAGAGTTAATACTCACAAAACTGTACCTACAAGTTCGTAACATTTCTTTTATTAGTTTATTACCTATTAAACACTTTGTTGGTACGTAGAAAATCAATAAGACTCAATAATAATATGGGAGCAACTTTAGTAAAATAACAATAACTATTTCAGAATTCGTTCAAAATAACAGCATTTTATAATAGCTATTTATGTAATAAATACATAATATAGGTCTTTGTGGACGAATTGAGCAAGCTTGCGAGCGAGGCCAGTAAATAGGGCGAGTTTACAAAGCCTAATTATGTACGAATTAGATATGAAGCTTTATTTTCTATTGTAAAGTTAAATTTCTTTTTGCTGTGGTTACGAAGTTGTTTATTACTATTTATTTGAAAAATAACAGTGTTTATTTTTGAAATACGAGCTAAAATCGTCTTTATTTCTGGTTGTAAGTGAAAGTAAGTGAAAATGCAGCAAAAGCCAAAGAATCTTTACTGTAAAGTTTTATATTAATTCTATTTTTTCCTGATTTAAATAAAATTATGAAATTTAGTTATTTTGACATTAATTTTGAAGTAATACCCAAAATTGACAAGCGTCTGTTTTACTTTCATTATGGACACCGTCCATAAAGAGCTAGTTTACGGACGATAAACAATATCATAAAGCATGAATTATAATACAATAGCGGGCAATAAAAACCATCCATCACTTTTCTGTCACATCAAAATCCAAATGTGTAGTTAATGCTTTAGTGACACTGACATTTAAATGATCTAACTTTTTTTGCTGGCCACTGTACAGTCGAACATAAAATAAATATGTAATATCAAAAAATATTTTGCACGTTATTTTACTTGTGTAATAATTACTAAAATCTACCAATATACCAAAAATCATACTGTTTCGCTCTATAAACAGTATAATTTTTGATTCGCTTGATTTAGCATTAAACAGTAGTTTTAGCTAATTTGTTTATTGGAAACTGTGAAATTGACTTTTAATACTTTTAAAATTAAATTTTAAGTGCATATAAGTAAATTATGAAATATAAAGCGCGCGTCAAAAATTTGGAATAATGGAAATATTTTCGTCCTGTTTGTTTTTTGAAAGAAGCTCAGACCAGTGGCTTTTAATTTTTTAAAAGAAAAATTTTCAGGTAATTTTAGTTAATTTTTTTAAATGGCGTCTCCCACTTTTTTGCAGATTTGGAATACATATTTGGATACATTATCAAATTCTAATGTACAATCGCGGCTATCCAAAAGTGAACGATACCTTGCGAAAATTTCCGTATTTTTCGTTAGATTAAATTAGGCTGTATTCATTGGCGTTCGTGCAGCAGGAGTTGCTATTTTAATAATAAAAAGTTCTAATTAATTTTTAATAAAAATGAATCTCACGCCACAGCAGCCAACGACCAATTTTATTCTAGCTTTGCAGTGGCCCTAGCTATCTGAATCAGAGTGAGATGTCGTTGCATTTTAAAAAAATACTTTCAATAATTTTTTTAACGCTAGTGTCAAACTGTAACATTTTAGGACGCCTATGATTTAAAGTAAAAATCAAACTATTAAAAAAAAAATCACTTTTGGATGGCCGCGATTGTACCACGATGTAGATATGAGAGTGATGATTCGAGAGATATCGATTTTTATAAATGAAAATATGGTGGCAATGAAATTCTGCACAATTTTGAAACTAAAGATCTTTTTCTAGCAAAAATTGCTCGTACTTATTTAAATTCATATTGAATTTAAAATTACAATTTGTGTAATTTCCGGAAATATTTAAGGGAGCATTTTCATTATTTTTAGAATTTGCGTTTATAATACGTCTATAAACGTCAGTCAGTAGGAGTCGTTTATGGCTTTATAAAAATACACTGTACTTTAATGAAATTTTTATCAATATTTCAGTGTATTACACCAAAAAACTTCCAATATTAATGTTCAAACTACTTTTTAGAATCTGCGTCTCTAATAGGTCTATTATTGTTCAATTTCAATTTGGAGTCGTTTATGGCTATCTCTTAAAGCACTCGTAGTTTAATAGATCTCTAAGAAAATTTTTATTAATATTTCAGTGTATTATTGTCATTTACACCAAAAAACTTCCAATATTAATATTCAAACTCTATTTTTTAACATCTGTTGCAGATGTAGTTGCATCTGTTACCTTGAATTACCAATTAATACAAAATTCCCTAGAATTTGAAAATTTAATTTTTTTATTTAAAAATTAAAACAAGGGTGCAAATTTTAAAAAATAACATAAAAAACTCGTTTTTATAAGGGCATTGGCGCACTCGTCCCATACAAAACTCCCCTACGGGTCGTTTTCTACACTTAGGACTCGTGCGCCAAATCAACCCTTATAAAACTCGTTCTTTAATATACTATTTTAACATCTGTTGCAGATATAGTTGCATCCGTTACCTTGAATTACCAATTAATACGAAATTCCCTAGAATTTGGAAATTTATTTTTTATTTAAAAATTAAAACAAGGGTGCAAATTCTAAAAAATAACATAAAAAACTGGTTTTATAAAGGTATTGGGGCCCCTACGGGTCGTTTTCTACACCTGGGACTCGTGCGCCAAATCAACCCTTATAAAACTCGTTCTTTAATATACTATTTCTTGCTCCATAAATTGAATTGGGCTTGATATTTTCCTTCCTTTTTCGGTTTCTACAACAGTGATGCCAATAGCACCAGTTTCTTGGAATTTTCTCGTTTTCTACATCATATGGACGGAATTTCGTGTAGGATTTTATCAGCCACTTCGATTTTATTGCTCAGAGATATGATATGTACCTTTCTGCACACGAAGATGCTTTCCAGCCCCATGTCGCTCCAAGTCCAATATATTCACACCTGGTACATTTGCCAATAATGTAGACGATGTTCTTCAAAACAAATGACCAGTGTATTGAATTTGGTTTGGAAATTGTATAAATTTCGCTATTTCATAAGGAATCTTGGAGATTGTGTGCTTGCCAAATACTTGGTTTACGCATCTGCCACGTTGATAGAAGAACCGTGAATCCTGTACAGTTGTACACGTTTAGGTCGAAGTTGCAAGTTAACCAATGTTGTCCAATTTTTTGATCATTTGTTATTATTACGAATTTTCTTCGTACTTACATTGTTTTTTGTCGAAAAGATCTGAACCACTGATATTATTCTTATAGTCCAGGTCCTGTGTCTCCAAATTATAAAGCTCATCAAATCGGCATGCTCCAACCACCCCAAAAATTGCTACCACTTTCTTTATCAAATAAATTTCATTAGAAGCGTCACTTTCGGAGTTAATAACATTAATAATATCATTTTTTCTCTTGATAGACGCCTTTAAATATTCCATCTTGCAATATCATTATCGTTCTTTCGATTTGGTAGGCAACAACGAACCACACATAAGCCTCTTCAATTGCCCTCATTTTCGATGAAAATAATGTTTCTTCACAAAATTATAGGAAGTTTGTTGTTGAAAAATTTTAACGGGTGGCTAGGTTCTTATAATCAGCCACCTTGTATAATTTTCAGCCGCGATTTTAGTTTTATTTTTCATTACTCGTATTGTCAAATAAATATTAATACGTAGAGAGAAGGAAAAAATTAATAGGTACAATCGATGATGCGTAAGCCTTTTTCTTCGCTTCGGAGACCTTTAACGGCCTTGGTCATCCGCCTCGGCCTTGTCTTGTATCCTTGGCTGAAAAGTTTAGTTACGCATCTGGGAATGTACAGGTCGCAAAACGTAGCTTGATACTTGAGATGCGCAGATAGAATGAAAAATGCGACTTGCAAGAAAGACCGAAAATCCTCCGACGGCTTCATTTACAGCGGATCTCTCCCCATTACTTCCCACAATTTCACTATGCATCCATTTCCCAAGTATGAAGCTACGTTTTGCGACCTGTAAGTAATTATTTTACGCCAGCCACCTATTTTCACTCGTTTCTAGCTTCCTTAACAGACACAATAAGATCAACTTACCGAGTCTGTGCTGGCTCTTATGGGAACAACAAAATAACAGAATTGTTATTGATAACAGCAGATCTGTTATGGATTATAACGGGTAGGTACAAGGGCCTCTTATTAATAATAATAATTATAAGAGAAAAAAAGTTTAAAATGCAATGAACACTGTATTGTGTTGTAAAATCGATAATTCAAAAAAAGTGCTCATAATAGATCGATTAAAAAAAATTGGACCTCTAGTATGTAATGTGTAGGTATATTACACCTTGTACTCCTTGTAGTGTAATAAATATACTTAGTATTAAGTATCAAGGATACGATCGGAAGCATTACAAACATAAAATATATTTTATTAATTTTAAGTTTAATTTCCTTTAATAGCTTACCTACGGTCGATTCCTATGCAAATGATGTCAAATCTAAAGAACAATGAAATGTTTTTATACCCCATTAAATTGAAATTTGCAACAAAATTAATTCACAAAATGAATTTGTACTCTGAAGATGAGAATTCATTAGATATCGAAGAAGATAGAACCAACCGTTACCTACCTACCAGAAACGGTACAGTGTACATCACAAACAGACTACAATAGATTATTATTAGCAATTTTTAGAAAACAGTCTCCTATAATGCAATAACAACAATTTATCACAATAAATTATTCCAGTAAAAAAATATTCACCTTCATAAAAGTGGCCCCTTTTTCGTTTTGATTAGTATATAACAAAAGTCAACACAGTCAATAACATTTGGCAAAATTTTAAACAAGCACAGATGAAAAAATGTGCGGCGTAAAATTTAAAACAAATTCTCTTGACAAATTTTCTTTGAACTTTTTCTAATCTGTTAATATGAGTGATATAATAAGGAGACCAAACTCTACTGTACCATATTCCAGGACAGAACATACAAATGAAGAGTATAACACCATCATAGCTCGAATGTTTGAAAATTCGGAAGCCTGACGTGGGACGAATCCAAACATTCGATTAGTTTTGCAAATAATTTCGTCGATATGATAATTATAAGTTAACCGACGGTCAAGAGTCACATCTAAACCTCAAATACGATCAACATTAAGAAGTACCTAGTTTAATTGAATAATATCGAATAGAAGAAACAAGAACATTCAGTTCTAATCCGTTGTTTTTACGCCAGAATACAACGGCATTTAGATCGTTTTGTAATAAAATAGTGTCATCATTATTCATCACCACTCTGTAAAGTTTAAAATCATCTGCAAACAAGAGTATAAGACTATTCATTATTAGTAATTACGTCTGTCATTAACATATAGTAAGAATAATATGGGGCCTAGATGTGATCCTTGCGGAATCCCAGTTGGAACATTTATACGGGGTCATTATAAATGATTGTCTCATCGCAGTAGGCGCTGGTGACGTACTTGAATGTGCCGCAAGCTTTATAACATGAGTGAGACTAGCATCGCCGATAGGTAGCGCTGCTGGCGGTAGTGTAAATTTGTCTACTAATTTGTCTAACGTTGCGAAGCTAGCGGCACATCCCAAATTTGTGTGGGTTTTCAACGCCAACTGCGATGGGACAATCATTTATAATGACCCTGTACAGGGTGATTCAAGTTTTACCTCCCGCACGATTAACCCTATTAAAAAATTAGTAATTAGCTTCAAACGTGTGCAATCAATTTTCCCGTATCACTTCATTCAGAGCCATAAAATTTAAAAAAATCGATTTTGACAAAAAAAAAAAAATATCCGTGCACACTCATAATTCACAATTGATTCAAAGAACATATTTATGAAATTCGCATCAAAAGAAAAGGATTAGTTTTTGAATTATTCCAATTTTAACATTAGTAACGAAAAATGATCAAGATTTACAACTGCAGTCTAATAAATAAATACCTCTTTGTTGGAAAACATCTGTTGTTCTTTTTTGGAACATTTTGAATTATAACCTGCTAACTTCAAAGTTGCCAAGTAAATGTCAAAAATAATGAAATAAATAATTTCATAGATAGCTCGTTAATTACACGGCAACCCTGATCCAAAGACTTTTTGATCATACCTACGCTATAATAAAATTATAGCTGAACAATCTAAATACTTGCGTTCAGAACTAATTAAGGTATGCTTGTTTAAGACACAGATGAGGTTTTGTTCATATTTGCAAGTTTAATTCACAAGGTTATGTACCAAATACCAATAAGAATACCTCAATCACAAACAACTTCAGACATACCAGGTTTGAACACCCATTACTAGTTCTAAAGCTTGTACATTTAATTTATTAAATACAAATGCATAATATTATAGTTATATTTAATTATATTAATATATAGGTATATATGTTGATCTATCAGTTATTATACCTCAGAGCTTATATTATTTAATTTTTTTTATTTGGTTTCCGAATATGATGATAATTTGGTAACATCTTTGAAAGTGTTTCCATTTGCAGAGTTTGAAGCTGAAAGCCCTTAATTAATATTTTAATTGGTTAAATAATTTAATTTACCCCTGGTCTATCCAGTCCTTCTCTCATTTGACATTTTTCACCATAAATAATAACATTTTCTTTTAATATTTGTTCCTGTGTAACTTTACAACCTGCACCAATAATACAGCCATTAGTAACTGTTACTTTGTTTCCCACAAAGCATTTTGATTCAAAAACATTGCAATTCCCAATTTTTGGTGATTCAATGTGACAGTCAACTTCAAAAACATTATGATTGCCTATTATTAATACAGGGGTGTTTTCTTTATCCTGTTGGTCAAAGGGCAGCCTGTAACAGAAAATATTAAATGTCGGGTCATTTCATTGAATTGAAAATGCACACCGATGAATTATTTTTACTTGTTCTTCAATTAGGCAACATTCTCCAATGATAATGGGTCCGGCCTCAGCCAAGATTGTAGCGCTTGGGTGAATAATTGTACCTGATCCTATGGTAATATCACCTCGTAATTTCGATTCTTCACATACTAAGGCTCCAGGTAAAATTTTTATGCTACAGACATCAGTTATGTATTTGCAAAAGTAATAAATGTTTCTAACTTTACCTGTTTCTGGCCATTGCGTCTTGTGCAAGTAAGAAAATTATTTGAGAGTTTCAGTACAAACATAACCGTACTTCACTTATAGGCGTCTTATAAGTTATCTGTCATTTTGATTTTTGACAGCTGTTGGCTGTAAGCGCTACGGATGAGCGGAACAAGATATGGGAACAAGCGACGGTGAGTAGTTATGGTTTACAACTGTAGAGGGAGCAGTGGCACCAACCACCCATAGACATAATCACCAACTAAGGAACTAAGGTCACAGAATAGAATCAATCAGAAGGCAAAGTCGGCAAAATCGCCTTTGATCTCAGTCAGCCAGCGGCAGCCATTATTATAGAGTAGAATATCAGGTCCGCATTTACAACATGTGAACCCGAGGTTCAGGTCCGGACTCGCATAAATTGTTTTGAGTTATTTGTGCGAAAAGTACATCGAATTACAGCGAGAATCGCCCTCAAATGTCACGTGATTTATACTGACAAATCACAACTCCGAATTGTTTGAATAGCAACCAATCACAATTTAATTAAGCGGAAATTTTCCCTAGGGAAAATTTCCGATATAATTGACCTAGGGAAAAAAATTTTCGGGCGATTCTCTTCCGAATATACCTCGGGACAGATATATATCGCCATAAATTTTTTCTTGCAGTCCAACACTCGTGTTTGTCGCTCAAAATTACCCTCGGGCTGACGCCCTCGTGTAATTTTCTTGCTACAAACACTCGTGTGTGAGGACTGCTCGAAAAAATTTCCGGCAATATATCTGTCCCTTGGTATATTATATATGATAATTTGCACTAGAGCAAAACGGTCGTCAACAAATTACCTTAGATACCAGTTCAGTGCAAATGTCATGACTCATGACTGTCAACGACACACAAAATTACGTTTATTTGTGCTTACCATGTAAATTTTTCTCAGGAAATAGTCTGCCCAAATTCCTCTCGTGCATGTAAAATTGTCTCATAATTTCCTCTCGTGCGCTTCGCGCACTCGAGAAAATTGAATTATCGACAATTTGACATGCATGTAAAATTGTCTCATAATTTCCTCTCGTGCGCTTCGCGCACTCGAGAAAACTAAATTATCGACAATTTGACATGCACTCGGGATATTATTGTGATAGGAGCTTATAAAAAAGTTTTTCCGGAAATGTTACAAAGTACGGAGTCGAATATGAATATAATTAATTAAATTCAAGAAGTATCAAGAATCACACAAATGGAATAGAACGAGGTTTTAATTATTAATAAAAAATAGAAAATAAATAAATAATACTTAACAACGTAATATTTTGTCATCCATATGTGACAATTTCAGTAAAGCATAATTTAGAGTATTTTTTTATGTGACAGAAAAATTACGTTCAAAAGTTAATGAAAGTACCTACAGGCTTTGTTTTCACATTTTTTTGCCGTACAAACCATGCCACCTTTGAGCTTACTCATCTTAATATTATTCATGTATCGCCACCACTGGTAGAAAACCAATTGCGTCAACCGCGGTTATGATACGCTACTGACTTCTACTCTGAACTTATGGCCGCTTCATGTGCGCGGCTTAGATGCGCGGACTTTTCCCGCCCAAGAGAGTTTGTCTTCTGATTGATTCTATTCTGTGCTAAGGTCCCGTTCATAAAATATGGGGAATATCCATATAACTTTATGATCATACTCAATTTCATATAAATGTGCATCTAAGCAAGCCATGAAAATTTGATTTTCTGTTGGTATTAAAGCTAAAGCTAGTGACTTTGACTTTCAAAGTTGCTTGCTCTGCGCGAACCCGATTTGACTATTTTTTCAGTTTTTGTCCATTTTAACATTGCTGATTTCAAAAGCAATGTTACGTCTTTTTACTGATTAAATTAAAGTAATTCTTATTTGTTTTTGTCTTTGTATTTTTACCAAGTAAATATTTATTGGAGTATTGAGGTTGGCCTTCATAAATGTGACTTTTGTAATGTAACTAAA
Organism: Tenebrio molitor; assembly: GCF_963966145.1. Classification (NCBI taxonomy): domain Eukaryota; kingdom Metazoa; phylum Arthropoda; class Insecta; order Coleoptera; family Tenebrionidae; genus Tenebrio; species Tenebrio molitor. The sequence continues at coordinate 15,697,155 of NC_091047.1, forward strand.
TTAAAAGTGCTTTTACAAATGCACAGCTCACTTGATGAACATTTATATGAAATCAATTATATATGGGAATATCACGTGACTGCAGTGTCGCTCCGCCATTATTTGAAAAATGCCATCCTGTGACGTGCAACTTGTTTAAATGACGTCACTGCTTTTTGTGCAATGACGTCATCACCTATTTTTGTAAATGACAACCCTCACTTTTTTCTTCTCTTTTTGATAGACCCTTCTACTATCTAAACGACGAATGAAAAAAATTGGTACCTTACATAACAATTTTTTTGAGAAAATGGCAATTTTGATTTCAAAAATTTAAATTAATTTTTAATGCATTTTTTTTGTATGGGTTTATTTAAAACAGAAGGTTTATTTTAATCGACCAAACAATTTAGAAGATTTATGCAGCGAATTCGCTCTAAAATGGAACGAAAAGGCCTGACATTATTGAGCGCAGTGTACAAAGTGTCGGTAAGTGCCAAATGGTTGGCAGGGAATAATTTCAACATTTGCGTTAAACTTTATTGTTAATCTTAGATGGCTGTTTGTATTTGTTTGAGGTTAGTTAAAATTTTTACATTAAAAATTAAATTAATTTTTTTAAATAAAATTTGCCATTTTCTCAAAAAAATTGTTATGTAAGGTACCAATTTTTTTCATTCATCGTTTAGGAAGGTAGTAGGAAGGTCTATCAGAAAGAGATGAAAAAAGTAGGGGTTGCCATTAAAAAAATTGGTGATGACGTCATTGCGCAAAAACCAATGACGTCATTTAAACAAGTTGTACGTCACAGGATGGCATTTTTCAAAATAAAATCGACCTGTCCGAGCGATTTTCCAAAAAACATCACATAACGCTACTATGAATTTTGTTCCAAACTTTATGTTAACTCTGTATAATGTCATGTTTCAACGAGAAAACTATTTTATTAATAAAAGATTATAAAAACTAAGTGGTCTGAGAAGGGTTCCACTAGTCGTCTTCCCATATCTGGTCGTTCTCAGAGAACTACAGCACGTGTAGAACATCCTCTAAAAATTGCGGTTTTGAGGGACACATTTTTCACTACTCGGCTCGGGACATTGGAAATTATTGTCTGAGAGGTTACAACGTAGAATTTCCAAGGCATTTGATTTTCACAAATTAAGAAGTTTTTGGACTTCGTTCATACAGCCATATACAGGTGTTCCAGAACTCGCTTCGCAGAGAAAAGAGCAGAAATCTTCATAAAAAGACAAATAAATAATCTCAAAGAAATTGTTTTCTAGCTTGAACGGTATTCAAGAAAAGAACATTTTAATTCGACCAATCAAAGCGTTTTAAGCCATCCAGGTGTATTTTCCGTAATTGTTGCTAGGTTGCATATTTTATTACGTTTTCAATAAACTGACCGGCTATGAAACTTTTGAGAAACGGCAGTGTCAAAATTTCATTCAAATCCCTTCAAATCGCTTTAGTACCGCCGTCGTGCTCAACCGTGCTCTTTCATGATGTATTCTGCAACTGATTATGTGGAAATGTTGATAATTTACGGAAAATGTGGACGGAGTGCTAGAGAGGCAGGAATAATCCCGATCACAAAACGATTCTCAGTGTAATCGCACAAACAGTCGAGATAGATTAAATTTTACCAAACAGCAAGGAGATTGGTGATGCTACCAGGAGGACTGTACGCACCGTTAAGAACGAGGAGGCAATTTTAGATGCTCTATTTTCAAGAGCATTTCAAGAACGATTTTCTATAAATTTGTGAGCTGGTCTATTAGGGAATCGTATGGTATGTTTTCAATAGAAATTAGTTTACATGTCATATAACTTTCTCTTTTTAGGTTTGAATTTCCTGCGCGGTGAACGGGAGACATTTACGCAGAATTTTTGAACGCAGAACTACTTCCCAATTTGCTTCAAGATGTTCCACTTTTTTTCAGGTTTCAACACACTGGCGCACCACCACCATCAGTCGATAAGTTCGAGAAATGTTGGATGAAACAGTATCCCCATCGATGGATAGGTCGTGGCGGTCCACGACACTGGCCTGCGTGGTCCCCCGAATTAAATCATCTGGGTTTCTTTCTTTGGAGCCATATTAAAAATATTGTATACAGGAATCCTATTGCTACAGAAGAACAACTCAGGGGTCGCGTTCAGGAAACTTTTGCTACAATTACTTCTGAAATGGTTACGAATTCTAAACTTTTGTCTTTTGCGATTGGCATGGTTATGCTTGCAAAGAATGGGGGCCACTTTGACCACTTGCTCTCACTGTATTTATTTTTCGTTTCATGAACACTTTTGGCTTATGTTATACCTTTTCTCCTGTTCACGTGCATTAGAATAAAAAAGGTTCTTTTCAAAACCGCCATTTGTTGTTTTATTTAAAAAAAATGAAAATAGATTCACATGATTGATGGCGAGTGTGACATCTTGAATGACATCCACCTTAACCTAACATGTTGATGTTTTGACGCTTTGGCAGGAATGTCATCCTGACAGTGTGATTATATACGCTTAGCAACCCATTCTATTTACATAACACCTGGAGTTCCCTTTCTGGAATTGGTGCATCTTAAACGTCTCATAACTCTGTCATGCAAGCCATTAATTTGTCTTCGCTTGCATTCTTGAGATCTAAATTGTCGTCGGCATTGGTCAGTTTTCTCTGGGGAGCGAGTTCTGAGACACCTGTATACAGGATGCCCAAAAATTCGGGGAACAGCTTAGCAGTAGGTACGTTGTTAAGTTGTCATTAAAATATCAGGTAAATGTTTAAAAAAAAATCTTTTTTGTAAAAGATAGAGACTAAATCTGGCAACATTAAAAAATATTCTATATATCCCAATAGTCTTCAAATATTTCATTAATGTCCGACTGTGTTGTTATTGAACGATAATGACACAGATTTCTGATACGTTATTATACTAAGGACAACGTAACATTTTATCTGCCCCGCCCATTTCATTTTCTTAGTTACCAATCAAATAGGTTGTTAAGACGATCTGATTTACACAGTAAAAATTTCTGACATTCGAATTGTCTTAATGACATTTTATTTTTTAGAACCTAAAACAATAATTGTGGACTTGACAGCAAAATTCTAACCTTAACTTTTTTACGTGGCAAATGTGATGAAAAGTTGTACAGATTGAATCTGGCTTTGATTCTGATTGGTCAATTTTAGTGGGCGGAGCAGATAAAAAGTTATAACGGCAATACTATAGAGACATAATCTCCTAGGGCATTATCTTCAAATAACAAGCTGTAAGGCGTTATAAGCTCGTTGTTGCTTAGTTACGACCAAATTTTGACTGATTGGTATAAATTAATAAAATCATTGTCAATCCAAAAACACACGAAACTAGTCGGACATTAGTGCTTATTCACAATGGACATGTAAGCTTGACATAAGGCATAAGAAATTCATGATACATGCAGTGGATATACTATTAATTTTTACGTAACTTATGAGAAGTGAGGTCAGTGAACATTATTCTTGTGTACTATGGCGTACAATAAATTTAGGCCGGCAAATTTCTGACATTTCAAAAAAGTCAATGCAAGCGACCATTTATTGTCATTATGACTGATGTGTCAGTTTGTCAAACTGAAGGTTTTCAAGCTTTTTGGCGTTTCCTTCGCCTTTTTCGTAACTTACAGATCATGACGCACTAGCATAACTGATTTGTAGTAGCACTTCTCTCTGGTGCACGCTACTTTTCCCAATTTTAATTTTGATTATCGCTGTCACGATGACAAGAATGACAAAAATCGAAAATGGGGTTAGTTGAACATAATGCCAGCTTCACATTTTGATGTCAACTCAATGACAGGCCGGCCTAAATTTATTGTCCGCCATAGTACAAAAAGGCATGAAGAATCATATTCGAGTTATATGGACACATAAATTACTTTCCAATTGCCCAAATTTTTAGGTATCTCTTATGTATTTCTTATGTCTTATGTCCATTGTGAATAAGCACTAAAACGTTGAAGGCACTACGGGTGGCCGGAAGCCCTCGGGTTTCATTCTGCCGACTTCGCGCGTTATCAACCTTATAACACCCTTGATACCTTAATAACTATTTTGTTGTACCTATCCATGGAAATAAGAAAGAAAAATCAAAGCCATGTTGCCATACGTGATTTGAGGTAAAACCGACAGAAAATCACTTCTTGGAAATAGTCGAAATAATGAAAATAATGAAGTAAATAATTGCAAATCTGATTACAATCGTTCAGAATTATTATTATAGCATTGACTAGTAAAAAACAAATAGTCAAAATGTTTTTTAATAAAGGTTTTTTTTTTTTTAAATTTGGCATCAAAGTTGGCGTTGGAGAGGCGATTGAAAACGCCCCACTGGTGTAAAAGCGTAAGATTTAAACAGCTGATCCTTGATCCGTTATCCATTTACAATCGACTCTTCGACGTCAACTTCGACTGCAAATTTTAAAAAACATCCGTTATTTGAAATAAATAAGATCAAAGCTATACCTTTTGAGCTCTCATATCTTCAAATCTAAAAGATATAGAATTTATTTATTATATTTCTTATGATTTTCATGAGTTAACATTGCCCCACTGAGTTGTTCCGCGAATTTTGGTGCACCCAGTATATCTGTCGTTAAATTTGAGACGTATGAGGGTGAGACGAGTACGTGGAGAACGCCAACATTTATAATTTATGAATTAAAAATGTGTGGGCATTCGACTCAGTAATTTAATTTTCCACAAGACATCATAGGGTCATCTCATTTCAAACATCCGTCACAGACTAAACGACTGCATAAAAAATTGTGATGTAGCCGCTCATTATTGAATAACGTTTTAATTTGACATGTTTTTAATTCGTTATTTTAATTACATATCATTTTATTTCATTTACATAATTATCCGTTCACTTGACATCCGTACTGTCAGGCTGACAAGCTGTTGGTAATATTTAAAATCCCTATTATGCTAACTTGGTAATTTACGTACAATAATGTTGCCACATTGGAGAAGTATCGTGCGTTCAAATGAAATCCTGGGCTGGGAAGGCGTTGGAAACCGTAAATTGTTGTGGTTTTTTAAAGCGTAGATTAATTAATACTTTATTTACATTTGAAGTGTCAAAAAGTGACGACCAAAGTATTTTGGCCGCGATAGTACTGTCGCGAGCAATAAATTTTGGTCGTCAATGTCATTTCAAAATTTGGTTAGATTGTCACAAATTTAAAAAATTTCCCTGCCTGATTATCCCCACGTCAACAAAGTGTCAAAAAATTGAGAAAAAAATGACAATTAATGTCATACAACATGATGGTAGGTTATGATATTTACGACTGTTTTACAATGGAGCATTTTTTATTGCGTCAAAGAATGACCTTGATGACCAAAATTTATTGCTCGCGACTGTACATTCGACCAGTTTGGATAAAAAATGACACTAACAGTGCGGATGTCAGGTGAACGGATAATAAACACATGCGAAAAATTCACTGAAATCGGTAAACGCCTTTTAGGTGTTCCTATTTTTATGCCAAGCAGTATACGAGATGAAACAGTGATTCACCGGTATAAACACTACTTTTTAAAAGTACATTCAGAATAGGTGCACATAACATAACTAGTCAATTGAATTGTAAATGGTAATAGATCACCTTTTGTCAGTTAGTTTTCTGGCCTGTTGGGAAATTTCTCTAAACCGTGTGCTGCATTGCTTTTCTCGTGTAAAAATATACGTAAATAGGTAACAGTCATTGATATTGATATTGTCGCAGATATCGTATCGCAGAATGTTCGCATCGATTGATAACCCAATCCAAAATTACGAGAAAAATGTTGTTATTTTATAAAGGAAATTTTATTAAGTATTAATAATTCCTTTAAAAACACTATTTCTGTAAATTATCATTTATTTTTTATTACACCTACATCTACTTTTTTACACGACTCCACGTTCGGAGTTTATTTACGGATTACGGACAACACTGAAATCAAGCACTGAAGCTATGAAGTGTGGCAACGTTAAGTCGGCTACTCACTACGTGCTACTTGGCGAGTGACTTGACTTGAACTAAACTTGGCAAGTACTTGTGCAAGTTCAAGTAAAGACGTACAGATTACGCGCTTTACTTTTGAAGTTTAAGTTGGTCGGGAAGTGCAAGTTGGAAGACAATTAGTTGTCAAAATGCTCACATCTGATGAAAACTCATTTTGTATGCGTTTCCAAGCATCAAACATTTCGTTTCGATTTTTATGCAGCTTGTGTGATGGATCCCAAATGACAGGCTCCTTCTAATAAATGTCCAAGAAATTTAAAGTCATTGTATTGCTCCACTCCATTATTTACAATTACGTTAATTAGATACACTGCACAGTTGATACAATTTTTAATCACAAACACAATGTCTGTCACCACTCCCAGTTTTAATAATCTCATCGAAACTGGATTTTTTCGCTGACGTGCTACATCGCAAAGCCCGCGTAATGTAGAGCGCATATTATGGAAATACTTGACTCGTGCTCCTTTGACTCGGGACCATCTTCCGACACAGCTCGGGAAGTGCAAGTACTTGGCCGAGTCCATGCCAAGTTGCATACACATTACTTGCTACTTTCCAATCAAATAAATACTCAAAATTTAGATTCTCATGGTTACAAAAAATAGAAACTAGTTAATCACACAAAACGACTCGTTTGGTAAAAATTGTGGGGCAAAAAATCTTGGAATACTGTCACGAATTTTACAAAATGTTATAAAGAAAAGTTTCATAAATTGGCGAGTTCTTTCACTGGTTAAAATTAACACACGTATATCAGAAACACCCTGTATAAAATTCAGGAAATATTTCTAAAGAGATTCCTACATGATAATATTTTCTGCAATTCTTTTAAGTCTTCTCGAACAAGTTACAAAAATAAATTATTTACCTATAATATTACAACAAAAAATACAATATGAAATTATAAGTATAAATGTACTCGTAAGTTTAAAAATTAAAAAAACTGATAATGTTATGAATGCATCAAAGAGAAAAATATTTCGTTCTACAAAAGAATTTCTTTACGAAATTTGTAAGAAAAAACGGTTTGCACTAGTAAAGTCGAATAGAAGAATTTAAAAAATTTAAATATGTAAAATAAGAACAACAATAATCAATATTGACGACTATTTAAACACTGAAAATTTTACATAGGAAATACTTTTTTTCAACCAACAGAAATAGATATACATTGCCTGCAATTAATATTTTCCTACTTTGTACTATTACACATGCAAAAAACAATTTGACAGACCTAAAAGCGAACTTCCAGAAAGTAGGTCAGACCTTATTCCTCGTTGTATCTGAATCCGTTCATAAAGAGAGCAACTCCATGACAGTGTAAAATATATACTGTCGACGGATAGCTCTCTTCATTTTCGAATTGCTCAATATTTTTTGTAAAGTGTCTAGAAGTAGCCTGAAACACAATACACAAATACTTCATTGATCAAAAAATGAAAATTAAATTTATCAGAAATACAACACCACATAATATCCTGAATGTTGTGGGAGCCCGTAGTTTCTATGCTAATTCCGGTTAGTCTTCTCTACCAGCATAATTGCTACCTATTTTCACCTGTATCCAACAATGTTTGTTCTTTCTGTTAACACCAAGACCTGTTTTAAACTACTGAGCGTCACAATTATACAAAATTTGTTTAAATCAGCTCAACAAAACCATTCTGTCTTCTTACGAAAAATAATGGAAGCTGTTTAAACTATTTTTATTAAGTTATAAATATATATGTACCAGATAAAAAAGTTCATAGTTAGTGTTGGTGCCTACGTTCATTCAAATATTTACTCAAGATAACAGATTATTTATTGAAGAAACTAATGTGCTTATCTTGAAGATGTTTGGTGTTGTTGCAACAATAGAGCAATAAAGTAATTAAAACATTATAAAAATGTTATACATGAGACAATATGTTAACAAATTCATGGAATTATTTCAGTCAGTGCAAATATTTTATCATAGTATGAAACGTGTGTCATCATTATTGCAAGCAAAAAATAGGGGGGAAATTAATCATTTCTGATACTTATCAGAGTACGGGCAAAACTACAAATATGTACTTCAATATAAGTAATAATAAGTTTTAATATTGTTATTTATTACTATATGTCCGTTGTCTATAGTCGCAAGCAAATGGTATAGGTATACTCGTACATCTAACAATAAGGGTAGTGTGGTAACTAATTACATAAACAGATATCCGAGTACATATGTGTATAATATATACCTGCTCTATTTTACAAAAACAAGTAATAGAATATAGCAACGGGAATATTTTTCCACAATAGATGTGATAACACTATCAGTGTTTGCATTTGATAAGAATTACTTACTTTTAACCTCATTATTATGGACATTTTTATAACAAATTCGCATCGACATAATTCTCAAAAATTAACTTTTGTAGTGAAATATTTCTTGGGACTTTACAAAACTGATGTATTAACACACTCTGAACAAAAACACGCTTAGAAACTCCTTATTATTAACCGCGGTTTATGACTGATGTTTCAATAGATTTATTGCCAATAATCTTTTAAAACTCTCAGTTCGAGGCTCATTTAAAACGCAAATCTTATTGAGAAAGTTTGTGTTTGTATTTGATTGCACAAAAGAATGTCATTTTCATTATTACAATTAGCATGTTGTGGTTTATTTTCATTTTTACTTGCATGTTGCGAAAAAATTACCAAGTGCTCTTCACGACAATTGGATAAATATTTGTTTCAATTTTATAAAAGTAATGCAAATATTTAAGCAGTAACATAAATAATACGTTTGATATTAAGTTCAATTGAAAATTATTAGAGGTGAATGATGATAACATAAAACTGAAATAACTTTTCAATGATCAATGATATTTTTAGGAGGGAGTGGATTGCACCAAAACTATCTAACCCAAGGAAGAAATTAATACGTTATTGTAAAGAAGTAAAATATTATAATCTACCTACATACCACTTGCGCCGCCATTATCTGTCGTTTTGGGTTAACACCACGTGAAGTTTCGTCTTCGTGGGAGTAGCACCTGTGGGTACTTGACACGTAGCTCCGCATGTATATATAACCATTATGACGTCACTCCTTATCATTAACACCTGTAGTGGGGCAATTATATTGCTATACTTTAAGGTAGACTATTTACATACGTTAATTTTTTAAGTCACAAACAAATATCAAGAATTATGAAAATTGGGTTAATTTAGAGACCTTCCTACCTCAACTAAATTGTTTGGATAGTTAAACTAGTTATTATAAAGATATGTTTAAAAAATCATAATAGGAAATGTGATAACTTAATGTAAAGTTCAATTACAGTCGAAACAAAAAAAATCTCAAAATTGCAATAGTGAATAGATAGAGTTTCGATTTGCAAGGAGAATTTATTTGTTAAGATATTTTTTGGTATGGTATTATATGAGATAAATAATTTTAAATTTCATCAGTGTTAACATAGGAACGTAATCATCTTAGTAATAATTCCAACAATTAGTCGACAAATAATTACATTAAAATACCTTATTTGTTTTTTGAGTACATTGTTATATATAATTTTTGTGAACATTTCATTAAAACTAGTTAGGCTTTCGTCGTTGCTTACATTATTTGCTCCTTAAAGATAATTGTGTTGCACCTTGTGAAGTAATGATTCTCAGTTCTTTATCAGGAATCTTTAGCTCTGTGTAAATATTAATATTAATTTCAACACCATTGTCATAATTCGTGTAAACATTTCTTAGCTATGTACTTAGATAGAAATAAATTAATTCACTAAGTCGGTGTAGGAATTTTTCTCCATGTAATTATAACAAATGGTAACATATAAAAACAATTTTTAATTAAATGAAAGAAAATGTAGTAGACATGATTTTATCGATTCAGTTCTCTTGAAACTAATCCTCGATTTATGATCAAGGTCAATTATTTCGTTCTTTATTTAAGCCGTGATAAAATTTTCACCATATTTTATCAAAATTAGCGTCATTATTAAGGGGGACGTTATATATATCATAATTAGTGGAACTTTTTCTAAACCGGCGCATCCACCATAATCACTATTTACGGCGGGTTGTTAGATTATTCTCAACTTTATACAAAATTTAATAAATAGATACCCGATACATATTTCAAATCAAAATCAATTTAACTAGATTCTTTTTGTATAAAAAGGGGAATGGTGGACCATTCGCTTTAGTTATGTAACGAAAAAAATTTACCGTTTTATTCACTTTTATTTACTGTTTCAGACGCTGAATCCCTTCAAAATGATTCGAAGGGATTAGAGACGTGGTGTACTAAAAATGAAATGGACCTCAATGCCACAAAATGTAAAGTTATAAGTTTCGGAAGATCTAGAACTAAAATATTATATAGTTACGAAATTAATGGTACGATGTTAGAACACATTGCATCTTAGCTCACTGGAGTCACACAGAATTTATGCGTACGTAAGTTTTTTGCATGGGATATTGAATGGTCTGGTCGACTGCCCTGAATTAGGAAGTAAAATTAGCCTGTACGAAAATTGTACAAGTTTAAGATCAAGAGGTCCGTTTGTCATTCCATTCAATAGAACATCCTATGGAGTAAATTCGCCGGTGTCCAGGTTATCAAAAATAGGGAACTCCTGGACTTTTGAAAATTTGATGCTTCCACAATCACAGTTTAAAGTGCTAGCGAGGAACATGTACCTCAATGACTTTCAGTAAGTGTAAACTGTTATTATTAGTTAAAATGAAGTTAAAATGAAGTTTGTAATTTAAGTTTTTCTTTTAAGCGGAAAGTGGATACGGCTACAATGTTAATTTCTTATATTAAATAGGCTTAAGCTGTAGTTAGCGTAATAAATAAATAAGTTTCACTTATGATTAACTTATGATCAAATAATTATTATAAGAGTTATGACTACGAGCAAAAATATTAAGAAGACTTTTGGAAGTTACATCCTTTTAGAGCAAACAGAGAATTTTAGTTTATTATTGTTTACGTTTAAAATCAAATTATAGTGTGTCGTTCACCGAGAATGTAATGATAATACCGGGTGATCAAGAAGGACTGTTTAAGTTGGCAGTACAATTAAGAAAATTTTTTAATTCGGTTATTTATAACACTGCAACCGGATATGTTTTGTTGGTTTATTTGACAAATATCTGACGTAGGTATAGCATTAACAACGACAAGCCATCAACAACCGAAAGTTACTCCTGTTATACGATTTAAAATACAATTCAGTGTTACCAACTTAAACAGTCCTATTTGATCACCCCGTATAATAATGAATGTATTATTCACGAGGTGAACTTTACGTCGCGTCGCGAGCCCTAAACGAGTCTGTATTCATCGGGGCGAGTATACTGATTACACGCAATTATTTTCGTCATTTTCAATTAGTTCACAGATATTGAAAGTTTACAGTTCATTTTGCATTTAGAAACTTTTAAAATTTATGAACTCAATTATTCTAAAACAAAAATTTCTTTACTGTAAAGTTATTTTTATCAAATGTATCATTTACGTATGTACGGGGCGATCAAGATCAAGTGTTTGTGTTTTTTACAAATTTTCCATAGTGTGAAAACTTCTTACCAAAGATAGGTTAGAATTATGGTCAAAGTTCAATGTCATTTTTAAAAATCATTTGACAGGTAGACAATTAATTGACAAATGGACAAAATCAAATTTACATTAGGAAAATTTTTGTTTTCCGTTTTTTTTTTTGGAACCAACTGTACAGTCGATGGAGACAAGAAAAATGTCAACTTTTCATTTCTTACGTCAGACATAATGACATTCCTTGTGTCAGACTTAACCTATTTGAAAAAGCATGCCATTAAAAGTCTGAAAAACCTGATTTACAGTCGTTGACCAAGATAAAATGGGACAAAGTAAATTTCGATTGTCTGATTCGATATTTTTGCGATATTCAGGAAACAAAAGTGTGAAATATTAAAAAGAAAGAATTCTGTGGGCATTTATTTTTGTTTATAACCTGTTCACGTTGGATTGAACATCAGTGGTGCAAATCGCACACATTTAGCATTAACTTTCATATGAGTTGTCATAGTAACAGGTCAGTCATTTGCCACTGCACTTGCATCACTGATGTCAATCCAACGTGAACAGGTATTATTATTCATGGGTATTAATTTGAGAATAAAACGTTTTAATTTACAATAGCAAATCCATGTTCGTTTTCCTACTTTAGAGAACCAAATACAAATGAACAAGTTTACCGACAGTTTTCAAAAACTCACAATCATCTCATTGAACATAGTGACAATGACAAGGTGACAAGTAAAAAAACACAACCTAACTTTTTGTAGATCAATCGTCAAGTCAATCGATCAGTCAGTATTTATCTGATGCACTAGATAACCATTCCCAAGTTGATGTAGTTTATACGGATTTCACGAAGGCCTTCGACAGGATTGAATGGTCTTTTGTTGATTAAATTGGAGTCATTCGGTTTTTCGGACAGTCTTGTGTGGAGCTAATAAGGAGTTATTTAAGGGCTCGATTTATCTACGTGAGAATGAATGGGTATGAATCTAAATCTTTTAAGCAGGAGTCCGGGGTTCCGCAGGGTTCGGTTTTGGGTCCACTGTTTTTTAATATATTTATAAACAATCTGGTAGATGATCTGGACGTACCGCACCTCTTGTTTGCTGATGACATGAAGATTTACCTTACGATAGACTCGGTTGATGATGCTCTTCGGCTGTATTGAGGACATCTCTAGAATGTTATGTTTAGTTTATTTTCTATTTTAATTTGTTGTTTTGTTGTTTTTTAATAAACATACATATCTAATTACATGCATCGTACAGACCTTTAATAATTATACCTATCAACATCTTGGTATCAATTGCATTTTTATTTAAGTACTTAAAATGAATAAATCTGCTGAAGCCTCCTCTAGTTCACTAAATAGTGGAATAAATATTTTAGAGAAGTACTAGGACACTATACACCTTTACCGGTCAAAGTGCACATAAGAGATAATTTACGCACATTGGCCGTTTCTGCTGGTCATTGTACACATAAGCCGGTAGATGTGCACATTGACCCTTTTTGGACTCTTACCGTAACATATACACCTCAAATGAGGAATAAATGATTAAAATTTTATCATGAACAACGAACTTCTTCGATCTTTTAACAGGTACATTCTTTTGTCCTGTGTGTAGCAAAGTTAATGGTTAGGTGACACTTATTTAGACATTGATTTCCTTTACTTGTGTCGTTGTCATACCCCGCGTTTGTCGTAATCATCATTACAATCAATTAACCCCTTTTGACAGGGGTCGAACTGTGGGAATACATGAGGCCGGATTATCCTTTCCCGAAATTGCCAGAAGACTGAGTCGAAGTGACTGCACAATCATTCCAGCGTGGAGGGCTTGGTCCAACGAAGGCTCAAAAAGGCGTTCGAAGGCTCAAAAAGGTGTTGAAAAGGTAGTGGTCGGCCACGAATCTGATAGACGGTTGCGTGTCAGAAGACCTAGAGGACAAAAGCCAAATTTGCAATTCGCACTTCGACGCCATTCTCGTCTAACATCTGGTGTTATGGTTTGGGGTACATTACAGTTTGGAAGCCGGTCACTTTTAAACTTCATTCAAGGAATCCTGAATGCGGCCCGGTACATCAACGGAGTTTTGGAGCCAATTTTGTTGCCATACCTTCAAAGGCATCACAACAGTGTTTTTCAGCAAGACAACGCTAGGCAACACATTGCAAGAGTAACACAAAGAGTTTTTAATGAGAATAACGTCAATTTACTGCCATGGCCTGCAAGGTCTCCAGATTTATCGCCGATTGAACATGTATGGGACATGATCGGCAGAAGAGTCGAAGATTTTCCAGCACCCATACGCACTTTGGCTGACTTCGAATTCAAATTCAAAGAGTTTGGGAAGAAATACCGTCAAGTAGAAATTGATTATTTAATTTTAAGTATACGCCGGGGTTTAAATGAATGCTTTCGTTTGAGAGGAGATACCGCGCATTATTATTTTTTTAACATCTTTCCAATATACTGAGTTTTTTGAAATTGTTATCATTCATTGTCTTTGCCAATCTCAAATTGTCACCAAAATTTCACGTTCGTACGATCGTCCCTTCTGGGTGCTCTGCTTTTTTGGCGATCAGTGTATAAAAGCACCATCTCCATCACCATTCGATCAGTGAACATACTCCGACGTGGGGTTGTATAAAAAGTGGGTATATAGCAAAAAATAAATAATAAACAAAAATTCTAAGAAGTTACACTCGTTTCTTTTTTTGCTCAGGGTGAACCGGATTTTGTCTCCCTTCTGCTGCGTCGTCCCACACCCTGGCGATATAGGGCGCAGCATTTTTTAATATGCCACTCCGTGACACCACAGTAGATGGAGGAACCGAAAATTTGCCTTTTAGATCCTGTGTACCATCGAGATTAAATTGGAACGGCAGAAAGGGAAAATTCCCTTATGAATTGATTGATTGTTTCTTGTTTCATACCATCGAGGACTCTGATAGTAATCAGAATAGCTAACCTAACTTCGTATCCCGAATGCAATGCTCGGAGCTGAAACATTAGGCCCTAGGATTTTTCCTTCTGTTCGACTTTTTTCCCGCCCATGTTCCGTTCTGCAGGGCGGGAAAGCTCAATCCGTGGTTTCAGTAAATTTGGCAACCCCACCACGACAAATTCGAGAGCAATGACGATTTTTACACGTAACGGCCTTCCTCCTCGGACTTTCAGGAAAGCATAGGTGAGATCGATCGACAGGCTTTATTTCTCAACGTGCTTGAAGAACACAGAGTGCAATGCCTTACTCATGTGCTCTCCAAGCAGACGTTTTGGATCAGCACAGGATTGTAAAGCTCTTGAGTCAACAAAAGATGTTGTAGTTCGACACCTCCGGCAGCACACACTATACTTACGAATCAAAGGATCTCGGTCTCTCAAGACTAGAGCAGCGACACCTAGGACGACGCGATCGTGTAGGTTCTCCAAGCTCATCAATCCTCTTCCTCCCTGTCACCTTGGGAGAGACACCCGCTGGAAGGAGAATTTTGGGTGTAAACTCCGTTTCAGAGTCATTAATTTCCTGGTCTCCCTGTGGAAATGTTTTAACTCATCGACGTTCAATTTCAGTACGCCGTATGTGTAAGGACCAGGACGGCAATCACGTTCGTAGCCACGAGTTTCTGGCTTCTGGTTACTCGGTAGCAGGAACCTCCAGATTTATTGGAGCCTTGTATCCGACGCAAAGAGCCTTCTTTACAGAGGTGTTATTCTGCACATGGTTCTAGGCCCCCCGTCACCCAAACGCTTACCTCGGCAGATGGGTTGGACTGCACCTTTGTCTAAAGCAACAAAAACGGTTCCAGAACTTCGTTTATGTAGCTCACAGATATCATACTGTCCCGAATGAGAACTAATGGTGGCCTGCTGCCATAACCAATAGCACCCCATACCATGACTTCAACAATGCGGTGCGTCCCCAAACAGAACCTAGATTCATCGCTGAACACCATATTGTGCCATTCCTCCCTCCATTGTTGTCGTTCTCTGCACTACTCCAATCTTTGACGACTATGTCCAGCAATGTCTATGCACTAGACGAGAACGATAAGATAACAACCCAAAAGATCTGATGTGGTGGTATGTGGTTCTCATCCTAACAAGCCTACCACTCTCTTCTTCAAATCACTGGTCTCCAATCTGCCAACTTATGGAGAAACGGTCTCTGATGTCTGATACCCGAGAGTTAACCTGCGATCCTGGCGGGCTGTAGTGCGTCTTGGTTGTTCAATGGGTTTTCGTCTTATCCCTCGTCTCTCTTCCTCCCATATTTAAGAAATTCGCACTACCGTAGCGGCACTGCGAAAGCCAATTTACCGGTATTCGACCCCTGTCACAATCACTTACTTGGTGGTGTTGTCTACCTCTTCGTACTATTGCGCCCACCCGTTTCCTGTCATTTCACAAAAATTGGGTGTAGTTTAATCTTTATTGTCATTATGATTGACGTTTGCAAATTAAAGTTTGAAATTTATTACTGTCACCCATAAGAACATTGACAGAATATGTCAACATGTGAAGTGAGGTTATTCCTTCCTAAAGGCTACTTTAGAGCATACGTGAGTGGAATGACAGTTGTGGACGAAATTCTTTGTCCGCCATAGTACTATGGCGGCCAAAAAATTTTCGCCGTCACTATCTTGACATTCACGTAAAGTGTAAATAAACCTTTAGGAACCGTAACCCCACTTTCAATTCTTGTCATTTTGACATGCATATTGTTATTCTGCCTAAGAATTTAAACTGTTTAAAGCTCAGATATTCTAAAAATCCGACATGAGTGAACAAAATTAGAGCAGTCATACAACATAGATAACCTGAGGTAAACGTTCTGTATAGGTAGTAGAACACAACAAAATAATTTCGAGTTTTTAAATTTAGCACCCAAAAAGTACCAGTCATAATCAAGACGGTATAATCATAATGACAATAAAGTACGGATTAATTTTTTTTTTTGAAATAGAAAATTAAGGCTAAAATTTTTTGGGCGGCATGGTACTATCGCGGCCAAAATACTTTGGTCGTCACTTTTTGACACTTCAAATGTAAATCAAGTATTAATGTCAATATACATGACAATTTCAAATTATTCTTGTCAAAAATATGGCACCTTCAGTTTTGGATAAATATAGAATCGTCTTACTTGCTTCTGAAGGTTGTCTAAACCCCGACCATGTTGATCTTTTGCTTTTGAACCCTGCCTCCGCAGCTGGGATTTACCCCACCCGTATGACACTGATAGATTAAAATAATTTTGACAGTAGTAAAAAATAAGGTTAAACATCCTAAAGTTTGCTTTACAATTGAATGTCATTTATGTCACATTGACGACCAAAGTATTTTGGCCGCGATAGTACTATTGCGGACACGAAATCTTAGACGATTTGTCATTCCATTGACATAAAAATGTAAAACCGGCTTTAGGTGCAACTAACCTCTCGTTTTTTGTAATTTTTATCATACTGACATACCAAAAATAAATTTTCAAATATCAAATAGTTTCAAACGTCAATCATAATGACAACAAAGCGTGGCTTACATTGACATTTTTTTAACTGACATAAATTTGACGTCTAAAATTCCGTGTCCGCAACTGTAGGTAGGTACTATGGCGGCCAAAAAATTTTGGCCGTCACTTTCTTGACATTCAAGTAAAGTGTAAATAAACCTTTAGGAATCGTAACCCCACTTTCGATTCTTGTCAGTTTGACAATCAATTTAAACTGTTTGAAGCTCAGATATTCCAAAAATCCGACATGAATGAACGAAATTAGAGCAATCGTACATAGATAACCTGAGGTAAACGTTCTGTGTAGTAGAAATGACAAAACAATTTTGAGTTTTGAAATTTACCACCCAAAAAATAACGTTCATAATCAAGACGGTAATCATGATGACAATAAAGTACGGATTACAATTTCTTTTTTTGAATTGACAGACAATGACGGCCAAAATTTTTTGGCCGGCATAGTACCTAACTATTGGGAGCACAGAATGTCGGGCCACATTAGGGGGAGACTTTAAATTTGACTGATATAAGATGTGAAATAGGATTTAGGTGCTAGACATATTAATAACATCATTTTAATATTTACTTTTGCACATGTCATTTTGACAAATTGCATTCATCAATCCTGAAAAGTTGCAAGTGCTTATAATAGATGTGATTTTCTGAAAACTGAACAGTCTTTTATTAAACTTTGGAAACCATTACATTAACTACAATGTAAAATAATTGTGCATAATTGTGACAGTTAATTTTAAAGTCATTATGACAATAAAGCTTAGACTACATTGGGTTTTTTTAAGTGACATATAAATTGCTGCCCGAAATTCCATGCTCCCAGTAGTACTCTAAGCATTTTGTCAAAAGCCGTAGGTGTCAAAAATTGTGAGAGAAAATCAGATACCTACGTTTTAACTGAACTGTGAATGAGTATTTTAAGGAGAATAACGAAAAGAGGTAAAAACGGTATGCATAAAAAAAAAATTAAGAGATAAGAGGCAAAGAGGCTGAAATTTTAATCAGTTTTACGTTGAGTTAGACTAATTTATGTTGTATAAAAATCAATTTAAAATAACTATTATTTCTTGGTGTTACACTTCTAATGTCACTCTGTATATTTATTGACAGTAAAGTAAAATTTATACTGGGTGCCCCAAAATTCGCGGAACAACTCAATGAGGCAATGTCAATTCAGGTTAGAAAATAACGAGAAAAATAATTTAAAAATTCTATTCCTCTTAGATTTGAATATATGGGGGCCCAAAAGGTGCAGCTTTGATCTCATTTATTTTAAATAATAAAAAAGATTTTGACTACGTTGTTCCGCGAATTTTGGGGCACCCAGTATACTTGTTCATTTTATAATATGTAATTACAAATTTTCGGTTGCACTAAAAATAATGTTGTGTACACCTTGGCCGCGAAATCCTTTAGAATAACATCCTCGAGATTGTCTGTCTCGGCCGCAAGCGACCTCGGCGACAATTTTTCTCTCGATACGTTAAAGAATGATTTCGCGGCCTTGATATACAAATAACTATTTTTTATAAAGTTCACTTAAATGTCAAAATTGGCGGTTTAGAGATTTTGATTTCTAGTGTCGCCTCTTATCTTTTTTTTTGTTGATCATATTGTATTATAATAGGTCGATAGCCCGAAGCTGGCAGCCAATTTCGTTTAAATGAATGCGGTAATATCTCACCCGACTGTTTACATTATGACACATTTATAGATACGGGTAGCTCCGAATACGTGGTAACAGGTTTTACGTTTGGTCAATGGACGATTGAGAGCCCGAAGTCAATGATTTTCGTCCATTCTAAAAAATACAATACATTTTATTTGCTTCGTTTCTGTTACATGAGATTTTATAAAACAAAGTGAGAATAAGAAAAATGGAGGGCTGCTGAAGCTAAAAGCATTTTCTGTCATGGGATCTTAAAAATTTATTTCAGATTTGGTCATAAAAAGATTTGAAACTCTTGCAAATGTATTCTTCTTAGTTTATTAGGTCGTTTTGGTCTGGGAGTTGCGAGGTTGGGTCCCTGTTATGTTGTTGGTCATGGTTCTGTGATGGAGGGTCCTAGTCCTGGCGCGGATGGTTTGTGATCCTGGCTGTAGTTGTTGTTAGGGTCTGAATGCTGAGAGGGGGCAAACTTTTGAGTAGAATGACCTTGATATAATCGGAGCCCTGGCCTTTTCTATTTTTCAAAGTTTTAATAAGTTACGTGATCTCATCGGCATGGACCTCTTCAGTGAGGAACTGGTCGTCCAAAGGTAATCTGATTGAGAGGTTGCGGTTGTGGTTTAGGAGTTAGGACATTTGCCACTTTTTTTATGATTTGAGTATGGACTGAAACTAGCAAATATGGAGGCTAGCGCTCTTAAGGCTCTTAAGGCATTTTATAGAACATGATATACAAGGGTGTATTTTTAAAATGTGCCAAAATTTTACCTACGAGGTTGTAGGACAACGTAGAAAACTAAAAGCAATTACAAAAAATTGTAGCTCAAAAAATAAATGTCAGAATTTTTTGACAGAATTTTTTAAATATTTTATCCGAGTTCTACATGAAGCCAGTAACTCGTGATTAAAATATCTGCACAACTTTCAAAATCACCCTGTATATGAAAATACACAAAATGTTTACGCAACGCTTTAATTTATAAATTTATTATTGTAAAATCTTAATTGCTAAAATTCTTTCGGGAGATTTACGAACTTTTACTGAAATAATCTAGTCATTTTACTAGCGGTACCTATCGACAACACTTGAAAGCATTTCTTCTTTCTTGAGTGCAAGCTATGTACTGGGGGTGTTTGTGCGAAAAATTCGAGAGGTTTTATCTCTGCTGTGTTTAAAGTTAGAAATTTGAAATTTTAGAACATGAGTTAACGCACATCAGAGGAACGTCACTCAGTATAGTTGTCACATCATTTCTCCACCTCCAGTCAACCTCACTTCAATTTTTTAAATAACACGTCTTTAATGACGTATTATGAAAGAGGATATCTTTTTTTGGTACACCTGTGTAAAAAAAGTGAATGATTACAGAAGAAAGTTTGAGATATTTTAGACAGCCCACGTCCATACTCCCTCAGTGCCAGGGAACCGGGAGAGCTCACAACTTTTTGACCTAAGCAAACGTTTGATCTGTGCATTTTAGTTGCCACCACTGTCATCCAGAAGGACGCGCCCGATCAACCGCAATTCCTGCCGTGTCCGTAATCAAAGGTGTCCTAACCGAACCCAATTCGGTGCCCAGGAATACACCATGGTATCTGCCAGAGGTTTTACACATTGATGGCACTGCTTTCATAGCCCAAACCTGCTATCGCCCAGTTACCTGTACACCCTCTAACTGTGTCTCTGTCACCGGCTATCACAATTATTATTAATCTCGCCCTCACTCGTAGTTTTGCTGTTTTGCTTTTTAAAATTCGCTTACACTATTTTGAACATCTAATTTAGTTAATATTAAGACTTTAATTCCGTAATTGTTTTGAAATTGTAACAAAAATCTTGTTAAACTATTTTGTTATTTGTTATTATGTCATTCATTTCATTCATATTATCTGTAACTAATATAACTGTGTTATTATTTTTTTTGTTCGACTCTGTCAGAATTTGAGAATTTTCTCCTATGTGAACGGATTTTGATAAATGTCAAAATGAAACGTCAAGCTAATTTATTTTAAGCGATTTGGAGTCTTTAAGGGGCTCGTCGAACAAAAAAACGTTGTATTCAACTCGTTCGTGTGTAAATTCAGGTTTTTTGGCACTCGGGGGGGCTTTAAAACGCTCGTTTCACTCGCGTTTTAAACTGGCCCACTCGTGCCAAAAACCCCAATTTACACAAGAACTCGTCAAATAAACTACTATTTTAAGGTCCTACTGTGTTGTTATTAAACTATAATGCCACAGTTTTCTGATGCATTATTAGAGAAATAATCCCCTAGGGCATTATCTTCAAATAACAGGCTCTAGGGCGTTATAAGGTCTTCGTTGCTTAGTTACGACCAAATTTTGACTGATAGATATAAATTAATCAAATCATTGTCAATCCAAAAACACACGAAATCAGTCGGACACCACGGGTGTTATAATGATACACCCTCGGTTGGCGTACTCCCCTTGGGCCGGAGGCCCTCGGGTTTCATTCTGCCGACCTCGCGCGTTATCAACCTTATAACACCCTTGATACTGTAACGGTCCGAATAGGTTCGATAAATTAAGAATTTTAATTTTAAAATAATTTCAACGAAATATTTTAAATACCGTTCATTTGCGACGGAAATGCTGGTCAGTTGTCAATTTTATTGAAGCCGTGTCGGCAACACATTCCTCAAGTGAAATCTGCCAACCTTTCTTTGAAAATGCAGGGACACGTCCTGTCCGAACACAACACAAAGATAACAGTTTTTATGGGAAAAGAAACATTGCAAAATTTACTCGTTCGACAATTTGGGGAGTCCAGTTAAAATCAGGGGAAAATTGAATTAATGAATTTGATGTTAGCAGGTTTCAAATTGAGAGAACAACAAAATTAATGTTCATTAGGTTAATTTACTTTTTTTAGCATTCTCAAATTTGTGGCATATTTGTAATTAAAGGGCGAGGATTGCAAATTAAAAACAGAGCGCTTTATCGTTGAAAAGAACTAGAATTGTTTACACTTTTAGTTAGAAAAGTAACAAAGCAAAGTAGAAAGGGAGTCGGTAGAAAACACAGAGGACCGGGTAACGGTAAAGTCAGGTATAGTCCATTCATTTTAAATCTTGGGTAAAGTTGTAAACTCAAAACGCCGTAAATTACGAAAGCGGCAAGTTTTCATTGTGTGGGTACTGTAAAGTAGTAATCCCTCTGTTCACATAAAATTGGTACCACGTCGTACTTTCACTATCTTATCGACGAGCAAAAGAAAGAGACCTTAAAGTATTCGCAAATAAAAAAAATTAAAACACATTTTGCGATCAGTGACCAAAAAAATGTTAAGAGATTGTTGATTTTGTATTGGGAAATTTTGTATTTGAGAAATAAGATTACTAAATAAAGAAATAAGAGTAATTAATAAAGTATCCATTACATGTATACTTACTTTAAAGTAAATTAATAAATAAAATAATAAAATACTTACATAAACAAATAGAAAATTAATCGTCATCTGAATCAAATTCATTAGATGATTCACCAGTATTGGCAACAAATATTATACGAGTATATTGAGTAAAATTAACGCACTGAATTCACTTTACACAACACAAGTTATTTCTTGAACGGTACAACTAAGACTGTAATTGTTTAGTGGCTTAGGGCCGGCCGGTCCTGTATTTTTAAAATTCGGGAAAACCCCATTATTATGTACTTTCTGTCTAGGCTTGGGATGTCTTATTATTACCTGCACCCGTCGTATAGATAAGGTAAGCAGAACATATTTATAGTATCTAAAAACAGATGTTTTACCGACGAATGCAAATGTATGTTAAATAATGAGCCACCCAGAACACTCGATATTTGTCTCAAGAAAATCCCCGGATACATTTAACTACAAGAACGCAATGCCCTCAGAAATTTAATGTTTGGGATGGTATTTTTAATAATCAAATTATTGGGCGATTTTAGTAGTAAATTTAAACACAAACATATTTCGACATTTTGATAAATGTGAATAAAAATGTTTCTAATAACTTGACCATTTAACAAATGTTAAATTTAATCAATTTCTTAATGAAATAGGTACCTGAAATCACGCAAAAACTATTTTTCATGTTAAATTCCTATGGTCAGGTTTGGTAGTTGACACTCGGTATTGAACACAGTTTTAGATTCACTGAGTTTCGGACAAGTGTCAAAGCAGGCAAGTTTTATTACTAAACCCCAGATTTAAAATGAATGGACTATAGTCGTAGAAATCAGAGGTGTGAGTGAGAGAGAGAGAGAATGAAATTTACGAAGTAATTATTAATTAGAACGGTTTTGGGGAATCAAACCAATGTAGAACAATTTTTAGAAGTAGCAGAACAACGGAACTTAGTTGTATGAAATGGCACTTGCGTAACAGCGTTTCAAGCCCAATTTAGGTTTCAAAATAAGGTTAATTTGCTTCATTGTAATTCTGTTTGTTTCATTTTAATTCTGTTTGTTTCATTTTAATTATGTTTGATTCATTTTAATTATGTTTGTTTCATTTTAATTCTGTTTGTCTCATTTTAATTATGTTTGATTCTTGGTGCTGATTTTTGTTATTGTATAGAGTCGGTAATTCAGTGTTCCTGTTAATTCTGTTTGTTCCATTTTTTAGATTGTGTTTGTTTCTTGATGTTGAGGTTTATTATTGTATAGAGTCAGTAATTTAGTGTTCTTTTTCAGAGTTCTAATTCACCAACAAATTATGTACATTCGGTCTGGTCCTAACAAAAGTCTAAATTTAAGCATTTAAAATGATGGTGGTAAAACGGAAATTGTAATTTCAAAAGTTCTAGAGATATCGAAAGGGTGTCGCGGTCGGCGTAAAGTAGAACCCAGCTGATGGTTGCGAAAGGGGGGTGCGCCAGAAATGATAAAACCGATTGCGGGACGGGAAACAAGGCTTTTTTGATTGACTCGGGGTTTGATCTCCAAAGTAGCCGGAGGTACGTTCAGTACTTCCAGCAGCCATTTTGTGACCACGTTCTTTACATTCACAAGGTAAATTATTTCTCTAATTCTTGTACATTATTTGTAGTCGCGATTTAATTAGTCAAACAGCATTTAGTTCTTTATCGTTCTAAAGTAAAGATTATATTATTTTCTTTGAGCTTTGATGACCACGTGACTCTTTAGAATCGTATTTTAATTTCTTTACCGCGAAGTATGTGATCTTCTTGCATTTACCGATTGGGGAAACGTGCTCTTGTCAAGGGGAACTAGTATGCAATTATTATAAAACATTTCCATTCATTATTTATGTCTTGGATTCTCGAGTTCGGGAAGCTACCGCCAGTGTCCGTCGCACTCAATAAGCTGTGGTCCGGCGTAAGAGCACAAAATTAGCCGCGTCACCCCCAAGGGGGCCAGCGACCAAACTAGGCCAGCTGACACGTGAAGAGAGGTACCCTTTGGCCCTGTTAGAACCTTTTTTCCCTTTTATTTTCGACCACCGGAGTAGACCGGGGTGATCTATTAGAGTCCAGGGCATCGCGTCGGGTTCAGTTTAATTGGGAAAATAATTCAAATCTAAATCGGATCACATAGTTCGCATCTCAAACTCATATAATGCTATTCGTGCCATAAACTCCTTTATTTGCCCAGCTTAGTCATTTATTCATGAGTCAGATCTCAATTCGAGGGGCGCGAGTCAGATCTCATTGGGTCAAATTTCCACCAAATTCTGTTATTAAGTTCATTTATTTATTTCTATCATTTGTTGGGACCAAACTCCACCACACTCGATTATTTGTTAAATAAAATTTAAGTGAAGTGTGCGCAATCGTTTTAATTTCATCTTTGAAAACCTTCCAAAGGTACGGCCTCTCGTTAGAGCCTAATTAAACAAAATGAAAAATAAAACACAACGTAGAATCCATAAATATTTCTTTTCTCATTATTTTTGTTTCGTATTTTTCCGCAAAATTTCATCCGAGGGAATGCGGCAACCAACAATACACCAAATGAGGGAGAAAAAAAAAATCATCGAGGAAAAGTCAAGGAAGTCGAAAGGTTACAATACCTTAATAACTATAACTTCTTGACACTGCAGCTGTATGTGTTGAATGTTGAAACATGGGCCAATTGCACTGCTGCTAGGAACATTTGTGGGTAATGTTCAGAACAGACTTAGGCCCGGTTTCTGAATACAATTTTATTGGGCCAGTTAGTTAACTCTCTGATAAATACAAAAATCATGTAATGTGACTGGTGACTTTATGGCGTTTCTACAGTGTGGAATAAAATGATTTACATCTAGTTACCTTTGGAATTTTTGCACATGTAAATTTTCCTGTACCGCTCTACTTTTTTTTTGAAGTGCCAAACTATTAGTTCTGTCAATAAATGTCATCAATCGAATTGACAATTGTTGCGATTTACTAAATTGAATTAACAAACGTTGGTGGCCACTTTCAACACTAGCTGTGACTTTCTTTTGTTAGCTCCTTTTTAATTTCAATCTCTACTTTGCATTCATATCATCCCTTCGCAATAAATCACATTTGGAATTTTGGAATATTTTGAGGTTAGGCTTTCTTTTTTTTTTTGTAGAGCGGCATTTCGTATTTTTACAAGGGTAATGCAAAGGTAACTAGATGTAAATCATTTTATTCCACGCTGTATAACAAGGCTTGATTTAACGGAACTTTTCGTTATTGAGCAGTTTCAGAAACCGGGAATAAGTACACTTATCATAGTAGTTATGTATGTACTTAAGTAGTAGTTCCGTTGACAATGGTATTAGTTTAGTACTGCAGTTGGTAAAATAACATGCTTCAGATATGGGTTATCCTAAATCTTGAATTTTCATGGATAGATACCACTGCTGAAATCTTAATCGCCCATTCTTGCGGAAGTGTCTTATTACTCGTATACCGATTTACAAATCGCTGCGCATCGCTGACCGACATCCATTTATTATCTACTATTATAATAATAAATTTTTAGTTTTCATTAAATAACAAAATTATGGTGTATTGAGAGTAAATAAATAATGCTAATAGATAACTGCTATAATGAGTCGACCTATGATTGTCACTCGTTTTGAAATTGTGCAATTTTTTATGTTGCTATGCTAATTAGTATATACTGATTAGTGAAATATTTGCGCGAAATATTTGAATGGATTTATCGAATTTTTAACGTTGCAAAATTGTTCTAAAATTGAAATTTTAGAAAATGAGTCTCAGCGTATAGGGAGCCGTAACTTGATATATGTGTCACATGTCACGTCATTACTGTACATGTTTTATATTGTTCTGCAAACTTTTATTTAGAACAATTTAGATAACTTATTTTAACAATCTTATTTATCCTTTACGCTTAAATCAATGCATTTAAACAATTAAAATAGAAAATGTTATTCTAAAATAAATATGTTTTTAAAATTGCGTAAGTGATATTAAACAAGCACTTTTTAGTATCAGTTTCGAAATTTAGAGGTCAATTAATCGTTGTAATTCAAAGTTATAAAAAGCATTATTTTAACATATTGTGTGCATGATGTGCATTTATGAACAGTATCAATATTTTTTAACTAAAAGAACTAATTGAAAAATAGAAAGATAGAAAATTGATGTAAATAGCAAAATTTATTTAACACAGTGCATTTTTTTAATTGTTGCCATAGGGAATTGCATGGTAAAATTTATACCCCCTGTTAACTTTTGTTCTGATGAAAATATTCAAACCATTTTTGGAACGAAGTTGGAAGATTTTTTAAACTATCGGATAGATTACAATTCAATATCCTAAACTGTCGAAAAAGTTGTGAAAAAATATTTCTAGCGCGCCGGAATAATAGTATGTCGAGCGGCCGCCAGAATAGCGTCCACTTTTGACTTTTGTCACTTTCATTTAAAAAATAAATAGCGAGATATCCTCGAGGCTATGATTAAAATAAATAATAAATTAAAATATAAAACCTAATTTTTGTTCCCATATCGCCTACTACGTTTTTTGTCAAATTATTTACGTTCATTAATTTCAACTTTGAAGAGTAAAATTAGTAAAATAAAACTGTTTGTCGTTCGTTGTTCAAACAGTATGCATTACGTAGTCTTATTAATGATTTATTACAAAAATAAAAATTTGCACCAAATCTGCAGTAGATCATAAGTTAACAGAGGGTATAATTTTTACCATGCAATTCCCTACGGCAACATTAAAAAAAAGCATAAGAGGCAAGAATAGCCTTCCACAAGCTAATTTAATCATAGCCTCCAGGAGATCTCGCTATTTTTTAAATGAAAGTGACAAAAGTCAAAAGTGGAGATGGTCAGATCTCAGGTGCTACTTGAGCCGACATGGACGCTATTCTGGCGACCGCTCGACGTAGTATTATTCCGACGCGCTAGAAATATTTTTTCACAACTTTTTCGACAGTTTAGGATATTGAAATATAATCTCTCCGATAGTTTAAAAAATCTTCCAACTTCGTTCCAAAAATGGTTTGAATATTTTCATCAGAACAAAAGTTAACAGGGGGTATAAGTTTTACCATGCAATTCCCTATGGCAACAGTTAAAAAAAATGCACTGTATGTACTTAGATACTTACAACAGTTGAATAACATATTCAAAAGAAGAATCGGATAATTATACAGGGTGAAACAAGAAAAACAGACACAATTATACCGACGTAATTTTTCATGCGAATTGTTAGATCCATGTATAAGTTGCAAAAAAATATCAGCTTTGAATCGACTACAACAATACATGTAAATTAAGTATTTGTATTGTGATAAAAAGGTCCATAATAGAAAATAATAGTTTATTTGTTCCCTACTTGTAAACATCACTTTATCAAGTCACTGTATTCACCTTGAAGATGTCTCTTAACTGGCTAGCTTGTAAAATTATACTAGCAAGCACGTAAAACTTACTGGCTAGCCAGTAAAATTTTACACCCGTGCTCATACGATTTTTTTTTCAAATACCGGAATTTTTAATAGTTTGTATAACTATTTACAAGTGAGGAACAAATAAAATATTCAACAATACACGCATGGTAACGGTTTTTACTGGCTTCAGAAGGTGACTGGCTCGCCTTCGGCTCTCCAGTCATATCCTTCTGTCGCCGGTAAAAACCCTTTTTACCATGCTAGTAATGTTAAATATTATTACTGCTGACTTGATTTTTTGTTAGTTATACAGGCTGTCCCAGAACTGCCTCCCCAGAGTATTTGGGTAAATGTGATAATCTGAATTTTAAAGAAAAAAATCCTATCTCAAGCGATAATCGAGGAGAGACACCCTAAACTTGACCAATCAGAGTTGAGCACCATCAAGGTAGGATGATCGCAATTTTGTGTTGCCGGGATTTCTAATTTCGAATTTTGTTGCGATATCAATAATTATTTTTGCTGTCTAGCAACCTGTCCGATTTTTTAGTAATGCCTGAGAAGTGAGAACGAACTTCTGGGATTTGTAAAATTGAAAACTTTATAACTCGGTTATGTGAGCTATAGGAAAATTTATTTTAGTAACCTTGGAGTCTCTTGCTTTCGGCACATTTTTCTGTATTCTATGAGTAGGCAGCTCTGGGACAGGCTGCATAACAAATAATTGTCTTTTTTTTAACATTTTTTCCCCCAAGAGTACACTTTTTACATCATTATAAATAGAAAAAATTGTATCAGAGCAATTGCTCATCAAAATGTCGGTCCATGGTAAAAAGTGTAAAACTAGGTACTACATATTTCTGTTCATAGTTTTTTAGAATCATTGTGTTTCTAGTGTCGGTTTTTTGAAATCGGCATGAGGAAGAACGTCGCTATGATGGAGTCAATTTTTCATATTACAATCTGCATAACTTCTAAGTAACTATGAAAAATATAATCTGAGTAAATCTAAACTCTCATAAAAGTGTATTATAAAAACAGATTATGTAATTAGAAGAATGTTTTATTTTACAAAAATAAAAGCTAAATAGGCATGAGAGTGCGAACTAACAACTTTATTACATATCTTGAAAAATCCTGACCAAGTCGCCTTGTATATAGACAAACCATTATACTATCAAGCTAAAGTTCATCCAGTCATTATTTACATTAGTACAAGTTACGAGTACTTTTGATATTTTGATCAGTATTCATTAGTTCTTTTAGTAATAAACATGTTTTGCCGAGGAGTCATTAGATTTGGTACTAAAGTTAGTAACCATGAAACTTATGGTGAGTACCTATAAAGTTTTAAAACACAATGTGTCAGGGAATGAAAATAAGTTTCCCTGACATTTAGCTTTAACTTGAAAATATGTTTTAATTGTTTGCTATGTTGTCCATTATTGTAGTTTAATATTATTAAGTTAATAATATAATTAATTTGAAAGTTTAACAAAACAATCAATAGATTAATTTGTTTTGATTTAATCAATAATTATGCGTATTACACTTGGAAGTACCCATTCTGTTGTGAACGCTTGTATTCATTAAAAATCATAAATATAAAGTAGCTGACGTAGCGGATACGTCTTTAAGCTTCACAAACAAACCTGTTTTGTATGTTATGTTGTTATATACCTACCAATGTATCGTACAGTAATAGGTACCATTTTGATTCGGTTAAGCTATAAACAAGCAATTCTTCATAACAGATTTTTGTTACAATAAGAGTTTATCATTTTTAAAATCGATAACTCACTAGATTGCCATACGTTCTTTGATAAAGTAATTTACACATTAAAATGGGTAATAGACAATCTATTGTAGCGTAATGTTTAAACCAGTCGACAATTTCCACACTACTATTATTCTTATAAAAAGTGTTTCTTACTGGTTTAAAAATTAAATTTGCCCCTTATATGTTGTATAACTTATGTGTAAAAACTGGGTTTTGTAATTTGTTTTTTGTGTGGAAAAAAATCAATCAAACTGAAAACAGAGAATATTTTTAAAGCATAATAATGGATTCTATAGTGAACGTACCTTTTTTTTTAGTCGTCGATCATTATAAATGATTGTCCCATCGTAGGTGGCTGTGCGCTATGCTTTAGGTGCGCCGCTACGCCCACTAGTTGTGACAAACATTTATAATGACCCCGTATTAAAGGTAAATGTAGTGTATTGTTTAATTATCTCGATGTATTAATTTAAGTAAAAAAATAATTTTAAAGTTTTAAGTTATTCCATATACGCTTATACGAACCACTACTATGAGTACTATGGTATAACTCTTTCTTTTAAAACAACACTCCTCTGCTAAAAGATAACAAATAAATAATTAATAATTAGTGTCAATAAATTTAAGACGTCCGATAAAGAATTTTTGATAAACAATATACTTAACTTTTAGTTAATGCGATGATTGTTCGCTGTTTTTCTTTGACTTAATTAATTCAGATAAAAGTGACACTATCAAATGGAGTACTGTTAAGTAAACATTTATAAAATATGAATAAATCTGGAAAAATGAGATAATTTTCACAAAATTAATAATACTGTATAGGTTATTCTTCAAGAATCTATTCATTTAAATACTTTAAAAATATTTAAATAAATAAAATCTCATATTTAACATGGGTTAAAAAATGGATTTCAAAAAGTGCATTTTCAACTTTATCGGTATAATGTCAACATTTAATTTTAACAGTTAGCAAAAAGATAGAGATAGTTTTTTCATAGTTGTCCACGTACATACTGCTCCTAAACTAAACCAGAAAAGCATACTTCATTGAAAATAGGGCAGTTTACAGTTAATTAGAGTTCAAGTTTAAGTGAATATTATGCAACTATAAAAAGAAAACATGTTGTGTTAAAGTACATTATATTAAAAGACTTAAAATTAAAAAACAAGATACGTAGCGTAAAGTCAAGGTCAATTTGATTTAGGAATGTGGAACAAATTATAATCTTATCAAAACAAAATGATCGTTTTAAATCTTGTTTTTAAGATAAACGCAAATTGAGAGAACCCAATGGAGATATAGATAAAGCGTCCAATTCAATAACAACCTTTTTAATTGAAAGAACATTGTTATTGTTTTAGTTTGATGAAAAATGTTTTTCCTTTCGTTTTTAGGACACTTGCTGAGTATTTTGATGACCACTCACTCTCCAGCTAGAAAATCTC
The DNA here is from genome assembly GCF_963966145.1 of Tenebrio molitor. Taxonomy (NCBI): domain Eukaryota; kingdom Metazoa; phylum Arthropoda; class Insecta; order Coleoptera; family Tenebrionidae; genus Tenebrio; species Tenebrio molitor. The sequence continues at coordinate 15,728,030 of NC_091047.1, forward strand.
AAATTTTTTTGTATACATACGTTTTTTGCACCTCTGTTAGATGTGTCCACTCTTCTTTTTGAGCATTAATCTACAAAAGAGGTTGTTTCATTAGCAACGTTTGCTTAAACTGAGATGCTCTTTGATTGTAACCATCCAATTTAATTCCAAGACTGCACTCTCTCAACTCAAGAATAGTATATTGTTTTTTTTTTATAATAGTTGCACAAGACAGTATACTGCTCGCAAATATTAGATTGCCGCTGAGATTCGGATGCGCAATGGTAACGGTAGGAGTGGGGACGTCACTTGTTCGAGCGTCGCAGTAGTGGAAACACTGGTACATTCCAAACCATGGCTTTTAAAAGCAAAGTACGAAACAAATTTTTAACTGACCAATTATTATTTAATAAAAATTGCAGATCACAAATGCGTTGAAGACCCGCAATACGTCAGTACAGATTACAGGATTAAGATCTCGTCGACAACGCGGAGTTAGAACAAGTCGATTTCTGTATCTGAGTGTACTTTTCAGAATTTTACCCCACTTTACCGCTTCACCTTGTCGCATCTCTGTTCCACATCTTGCATCGCACTCCCTCTTCTGCGCATCCTTAGCGGCCATCTAAGATTTGACGAGCAGTATTGTCAAACGAGAGGGTTTAAAGCACGACAAACGCAGTGAGGAGTGCTCTACTAAAGGAACGAGTTCGCCAACATGTCTTGTGAAACGAGTGTTACATGCTATTTTTTCTACTTCGGCTTTTGTTAATTCCATTTTTCTAAATTTCTTTTTCTTTCTTTTTCTTAAATTTAAAACTTCTCAGTGATAAACCAAAAATCTCAATCTCATTTAGAGTTTCATTGGCTGAAATCAAACATAAACGAAGGGCCAGTTTACAGAAGCGAAATTTTGTTAATCGTAATCAAATGCGAGATTAACTGAACACGTGATCAGATTGAACCAATCGAAATTTCGGATTCATGGGTTAATCGCGCATTAAAATTTAATTCGAATTAAATATTTAATTTTCTTTATAAACTGGCCCTTAGGGCCAGTTTCATAATAAACTTAAAGTCGACTTTAGCTTAAAGTGACTTTAATGGATTGTTGCAACAATATGTTTCTATGGTAAATGGTAAAATTTAATGTTAAAGTAACTTTAGGCTGATTATGAAATTGAGGGTTAGACTAATAAAACATATTTTTATTTTCATTTAAATATGCGCCAAATATGCTGCAGCACGGTACAATTCTTCGTTTTTCTCATAATAATTAATAAAATACCTCTTGAACATAATAAATGTATTTGTATCTATTTCAGCAAGAAACTCGAGCCACTTGGCATTTATTGGAGTGGGTAATATGGGTGCACGGATGGCGACAAATTTAATCAAGAAAGGTGAAGTTCTCCGTATCTACGACGTTTTACCATCGAATTCAAAAGCAGTAGAAGGAGCTCAAATATGTAACACTCCAGACGAAGCAGTCAAAGATGCTTCTGTTATTATAACCATGCTTCCAAACGGTGACATCGTAAAAGACGCTGTTATAGGAGAAAAAGGAATTTTAAAATCTGCTCCTAAAGGGTCTCTCCTAGTCGACTGTTCAACCATTCAGCCTCAAGTCGCGCAAGAACTTTCAAAAATTTCGAAAGATAATGGCATCAATTTCCTTGATGCTCCTGTTTCCGGTGGCGTAACGGGAGCTCAAGCCGGTACACTTACTTTTATGGTAGGAGGCGATAGACAAGTTTTAAGTTCAGTGGAACCAGTTCTTCTTAAGATGGGTGCAAACGTACACCATTGTGGCAAACCAGGAGCGGGACAGATTGCAAAATTATGCAATAATTTAATTCTAGCTATCACTATGATCGGCACAGCGGAAGGAATGAATTTGGGAATCAAAATGGGTTTGGATCCTAAAGTACTGGCCTCAATTATAAATGTTTCCACTGGAAGAAGTTGGTCGTCATCTACGTACAACCCAGTCCCAGGAATTATTGAAAATGTACCTCCTAGCAATGAATATAAAGGGGGTTTTGCTGTTAATTTAGTTGCTAAAGATTTAGGATTAGCTGAAGGTGTGGCTCTTTCGTGCAATGCACCCGTACCATTAGGTGCTGCTGCCCATCAATTATACAGAACATTGATTGCCAATGGATACGGCAACAAAGATTTTGCTTCAATTTATCAACTTTTAAAAGGCAATCAATAAATTATATAGGTATGTTATATCTAATAAAAGTTACGTACATTTTTATTGACTTTAATAACCTTAGCAACGGCAGGTAAAAGTTAAAAAATAGTTATTTTTCACTACTAGTAATAAAGTCTAGCGTTATCGGTTGTCATAAAACACTGAGAAGTTTCGTTTTTCTACGTTGGCCCAGTGACAGGTAAATAATTTTTCATTATTAACCAGTGGTGAATAATGGAACAACCGTCACCTAGCAACGAAAAATTGTCGTCTATTTCATTGGTTAACGTAGACGATTTTCGTACCAACTGTTAAGAAATGACAACTCGGACCCGTCGCATACGACAAAATAATTTGATTAATAATAATTATTAAAATAGTATATAAACCACGGTGGAGAAGTCCCTTATAGCCTTCGCGCCTTATAACCCTCGGCGCGCCTCGGGTTCTAATCTTGGCGCTCTGGCTATAATCATGAACTGCTCCACCTTGGTATATAATATACTAATTTTTTCTTCGACACTGTCAGAATTTGAGAATTTTCTCCTTTAAACACTTTAAGCAATTTGGTGCCTTTAAGGGGCTCGTCGAACAAAATATTCGCTTTGAGCCAAAACGGTGCAAGAAGAAATGATGTGTCAATTGTTTCCTCTTCAGTTCCGCAAATCCTACATTTATCAATGATCGATTGCAAACCGCATATGTGTTTTTTATAATTTCTTGTATTTATAACACGATCTTGTATCGCAAATATAAAACCCTCCGTCTCAGGGTGAATATTTGATTTCTTAAGCCATACATAAGAAACCTGAATATTAATTTCTGATTGTTCCAGTTCTTTAAAGTATCTCCCATGTAAATACTTCTGTTTTATATTTGCTATAGTGTCAGGTATATTTGGCTCAACAATATCTGAAATTATATTATCTACAGAATGTGGCACAACTCACGCCCCAGAGGAAACTGACTTCTGCCGACAGCAATAACATTACTGGAAAGACTGATTCTTTTTTCTTATCTGCTTTTTTAATTGAGTTAGAAACATATCAAATCCACCAATCCCGTTAGTCAAGCGCGGAAAAACTGGGGAAGAACAGAATGAATGAGGGGGTTGCTTGGTTTCCAAAAATATTATCATTCTACTCAAAATATCTGGTCGACTGTATTTTATTGTCAAATTTAGCACATTATTGCACTGTCAAAAAATTTTGGTTAAGAATAATGTCAATAAATTTAATAAAAGTTGTCATCGTATAGCCCGCAACTATTAATACAAATTTATTATTGGGCGGAAGTCGTAAAGCAAACAACAAATGGTGGCTCTAAAAAGAACCGAGCTTAATATGTAGAACAATGGTAGAACGAAAGCAAATAATAACAAAGCGAAACACGAAAAAAAAACTCAAAGAAAGAAGAATTAAAGGAGATGCTCAAAATGTCCACCATTCATTTCGAGACACAGTTGTGCACGCCGTAGTAAGTTTAATTTAGAGGCCCTGACCATTTCAGGTGTAATTGTTCGAAAAGCTTCTTGTAATCTGTTTCGAAGATCCTCTTCGTTATGAATGGGTCGGTTGTAAACAACGTTTTTCACGTACCCCCATAAGAAAAAATCCAGAGGATTGAGATCTGGAGATCGTGCAGGCCAGTGGCGTGGACCACCTCGTCCGATCCAACGATTAGGATACATTCGATTCAAAATACCTTGCACATTGCGACTGAAATGGGGTGGTGCCCCGTCATGTTGGAACCACTGATTTACGAGAAAAATCAATGGAATATTTTCAAGTAAATGAGCCAGTTCCATGTTTAAAAAGTTTGCGTACACTGCTCCTGTTAAACGATAGGGAATTCAAAAGGTCCGATCTGAAAATAAAGAATACCTAAACACGCTTTCTTTATTTTTTACAATCTTGACTTACCACTGAATCTCCCACTAGTCCTGACCACAAATTTATTTATTTATTTTTTTTTTTTATGGCTCGGTGGCCACATGGCTGTCGGAGAAAGTACTCCGAGGTCGCGGTCCCGATGCTAGTGGGTTCGAATCCCACCGAAGGGGGAGGATTTTTTCAAAGGAAGGAACCTCCGCCCGGCCATGGATGTGTGTGTATGTCTATCAGGGGCTGACGGTAGGGTGGTGGAAGGAAGAATCAACACTCTTTCGGCCACCACCGCGAGGTCAGCATGGGTTCGAGTCCCGTCGGGAAGGGTGCCCATGGGTGTATAAATGTTGTTGTGTATGTCTGTGAATGTGAGGTGAAATGGGCGTGGGTGGCCGGGGAAACTGCCCCGGAGCCCCGTCGCATCACCGATAGGCAAAGGAACAAGGAAAATGAATTGGAAAAACGGCCGACCGAAAGGTACCGTAAAAGCCGTATGGCAAAAAAACGGGAATGGCAATTTTAAAAAAAATAAAAAAAATAAAAAATGTATTTATTATTTTCCACAATTATCTACACCATAAATAACAATAAACACTGAACTTTTCAGCCTCTATTTGAAGAAAACGCACTTCAAAGAGTGCACCTTCAGACCAATGTATCCTTGTGGGGGGAGTCCCGATTTTTTTTTAATTTCCACATTTGGACTACTGAAGTGATCTCCTACAACGCTCTGAATTCGTAATTCGCGAATTTTGAGACACCTGTATTTTGCTTTAAATAAATTGTCGGCCGAAAAATTTTTGTATATTACACGGCTAGAAAATGTTTTGCAAGTGCTCGCACAAACCGTGCTTGTACTTTCAAAACGCAATTTTTGTGAAATGACAGGAAAAGGGTGGACGAATTTTTTTGGCCGAAATAGTTGTACAATTGCGGGCACGGAATTTTGGCTGTCACTTTCATGTCAATTCAAAAAAAATTGATGTAGTCCATGCTTTATTGTCATTATGATTGACTTTTTAATTGACATCCAAAAATTTGTCAATGTCATACTTCATAGTTGCGAAGATGCTACCAATAACCTATTTCAATAAAGTGCAGATAGTATCCCTGTTCCAAAATTGCACGAAATGAGGAAGCGCGTTTTTTTGCAAGTCAGTCAGCATCAAAATGACAAGTCTTGTACTATGGCGGACAAAAAATTTTGAACGATCAAATTTTGGCATATCAAAAAATGTCATTGTAAGCTGCCCTTTACTGTTATTATGACATTTACAAATTAAATCGAAAAATTGACCGTTTGAAGTAAACGTCTATCAAGTTTATGTAGAATGTAGAATATAGCCTAAGGGAGTCCGTTTCGGCTCAGGGACGCGAGGGTCGCGGGTTCAATTCCGACCCAGGGCGAAATTAAAAAAAAAAAAAAAGGCTATATTCTATCTCGTGATTCGGAAGTCACGTTAAGCCATTGGTCCCTGTCTATTGAGTTGGTCATCATGCCCCTCATAGATTTGTAAACCAGTCCTAGACTGTGTAACAATTTTTTTTTTTAATTTTTTATTTTTTTTATTTAGTAATACAATGCCAGCCGTATCTGAATTTACTAAAGAAAAAATAGTAACCCTTCACCAGAGAGGTATGTCATATGGGCAAATTTCGACGAATTTAGGGTTATCGAAGGGCACTATCCATGCCATTATGCGAAAGTGGGAACACACTGGGACGGTGGTTCGGCGTCCAGGTTCTGGAAGAAGGCGGGTGTCTTGCGTGGAACAGAACGAGGCAATCATCAACATCCTGCAGAATAGGCCTTTCTCTAACGCTGAGGAAGCAGTGGCAATAACTCATTTCCCGGGGTCGGTGAGAACTGCTCGTCGATGCGTAAAGGCAAGTGGGATAAAGAATTACGTGGCAGCAAGAAAAATGACACCTCGCCACAAGGAAGTCAGAGTTGGTTTTGCTCTACAACACTTGCCACAGGATGATGCCTTCTGGAGTCGAGTAGTTTTCTCAGACGAAAAAACGTTTCAATCGTGCCCCAATGGCCGAATAAGAGTAAACCAACCCAGAAATACGAGGTACGAAGAACGTTATGTTGATGCTACCGATCGTAGTGGCCGTTTTTCGGTAAATATGTGGGCCTGGATTTCGGTGGAGAGTCCGGGGGTAATCTTACGCATGGAGGAGAGGTTAACCAGTGCCGTTTATATTAGGATTCTTGAAAACGTGCTGCTGCCTTCTGTGGAACCACATTTTCCCAATAATAATTTTATTTTTCAACATGACAATTGCTCAATCCACACAGCACATAGGGTAGCAGCATGGGGTCAAGATCGTAATATAAACGTCCTTAAGTGGCCAAGTCCGGATCTAAATCCAATAGAGAATATGTGGGGATTATTAGTAAAAAAAAATTAACAGCTCAGCGGAGAATATTTCGAAACAGGGAAGAACTTTTGACTGCGATTACCAAAGCATGAATAGTAGGTATTACCCCCGAACTATCACCGAAATCTGTGCCTGTCCAAGAGGAATAGATTGCTCTTGGTTGTACAACAAAATGGAGCAATGATAAAATATTGACTTCTTCAGTTTTATTTTGTAATTTTTTTTTATTTAAACTTTTAATTTTAAGTTTAATAAAATGTTATAATTTGTTAATATTGTGGATTGATCTGTACTTTGAATTTTTTGATATTTGTGTACCAAAATACAACCTGTTGGGTCGTTCTGTCTTGACGTAAATAGGACTAAATTTGGTTTCATCTATGATGAAGACATTCCTGATTTTGTGTTGATGCTAAACCTCTAAGAACTAGATACCTATCTACACCACTCGATAGCCTAGGGGCTGCAGCGACTTTCGCAATTTCGACGGCAAAGAATGTACAGTAACGATTACGATTCATCCACGTTCACCATTCGTGAACCGACATAGGCACACCAAAATTTTTGTGTTAATCTATGATCACTCTATGATTGACTAATTTGTCACTGGTGACATGACAAGAAAGACAAAAATAAAAAATGAGGTTAGTTGACCATACATTTATATATGTCAAAGGAATAACAAGTCGTTCAAAATTTTTTGTTCGCCATAGTACAGGGTGAGCAACAATAACTGATCCAGTTGGCAAAAAAAAATTTACATATAGTAGATTCATTTTTGTAATGACGAACTAAAGTTACTAAATTTAGTTACTTTTGTCTTGTGAACATATCTTTTTACCGCGAATTTGGGCTTTTAAAAAGTTAGGTTATGGGTCACGTCATTTGTTCTGTCAAAACTGGTCCCAATCAAAGTATTGTGAAATTAAATTTGTTTAATTATTTTGAAAAAAAAAGCCAAGTTGCACTAAACAAATACGAAAAGGCAGTTGAACGTAACAATGAAATAATTTTGCATTTTGCTACTCATCCTCGTCATCGTCGCTGTTTCCTAAGTCCGAATCGGAATCTTCAACCAAATTAACAATAATTGGGAATATGTCATGGATGCTAAAGTTTCCCATAAGCCTTGTCCTTGTCCTTCATTTAAAATTTTGTACATACTTCTGAAACTGAAGCCTGCACAGCACTTAGAATTTCTCGAAAAAACATCCGCCACTGCTTCTACAATTTTGTACTTTTCGTACTTTCGTTTCCATTATCTCCATGAGTAATTTTTTTTATTTTGTTAAAAGCCTTTAAAATGTGCTGGTTCGTCTGCTTGCTCATTGATGCTTTACTCCGTTTTGGAAATTCATTCATTTTGGCAGTGACAATAATATGACAATTTAAATCATTGCCAACTGTCTAATTTTCATTTATTTTGTAAAAAAATCTAACAAAAAAAAAGTCCCAGTTAGTTCGTCATTACAAAAATATATGCATTATATGCATTATAAAATTTTCAAGACTGTGAATTGTACCTATTTCGGTTTGTTTTATTGACAGTATTGACAGCTATACATAGTATACATTTCAAATTTAAAAGTCTTGGTTTTTGTAATCTTTTATTAATAAAATGGTTTTCTCCTTGGAACATGACATAAAAGTCACCAAAAATCACCAGAATTTATTGCCAACTCAATCAGTACTTGTTGCTCACACGGTACTATTAAGGTAACTACGTAGTGTGTTGATCTAATACCTTAGGTACTATGGCGGACAATAAATTTAGGGCGGCAAATTTCTGACATTTCAAAAAAGTCAATGCAAGCGACCATTTATGGTCATTATGACTGATGCCTTAGTTTGTCAAACTGAAGGTTTTCAAGCTGTTTGGCCTTTCCTTCGCCCTTTTCGTAACTTACAGATCATGACGCACTACCATAAATGATTTGTAGTACGGACTTCTCTCTGGTGCGAGCTTCTTTTCCAAATTTTAATTTTGATTATCCCTGTTACGATGACAAGAATGACAAAAATCGTAAATGGGGTTAATTGAACATAATGCCAGCTTCACATTTTGATGTCAAGCCAATGACAGGCCGGCCTAAATTTATTGTCCGCCATAGTAATAGTATCGGGCCTTCAAATAAATATATACTTAGAATAGGCGTAAATTTTTGTAGGTAACCAATTATTCACCGGAGTTACACAGGTTACATAGTAAGCTTTTTCCCAATTTCATATTGTCATATTCCGTAGAGGGGGAATAGGGAGAATGCACTACAAAAATTAAAAATATTTTCTAACCTAATTTTATTTCGTTAAAATGCCAGACGTTTCTTGTGTCATTTTCTACGCTGCAAAAATGTTTCAAACAAATGAATTTCCATAGGTTGCTCTAAATATACATTTATTTGAAGGGCTTTTAGAAAGTGAGGTTACGAATAAGTAAGGGCCGCTTTACATCTCATGTCAATGGAATGACAAGTGACGGCCAAAGTTTCGTGGCCGTAATTGTATGTACTATTGCGAGCAAAAAAAGTGGGACATCAAACTTCTGTCAGTTTTGAAAAATTCGATGTAGTTCAAGCTTTATTTTCATTTTGCCTTTGATTATTGTCATAGAAATTTGACTAGTGTCAGTTCTAGCTGACAGTTTAAAAATTTATTTTTTTGTTCGACACTGTCAGAATTTGAGAATTTTCTCCTGTGTGAATGGATTTTGATAAATGTCACAACTTGTCAAAACGAAACGTCAAGCTAATTTTTAAAGATTTTAAGGGATTTGAACCCTTTAAGGGGGTCGTCGAACAAAAAAACGTTGTATTCAACTCGTTCTTGTGTAAATTGGGCTTTTTTGGTATGAGTGGGCCAGATTAAAACGCGAGTGAAACGAGCGCGTTAAATAAATAACTATTTTCTACAACCGTCAAAAAAACGCGACATTTATGCATCATTGTCAAGTCGCAAAGTATGTCATTTTTTGATAGATCAAAAATAGTTGTCAAAAAGTTTCCTTGGATGTTTTAATTTTTTTTTTCACTGTTTTTACGGTGAAAATAGTAATTATACACCAAGGTAGAGAAGACATTTTTTTAAGCCGGCTGTTCATTATTAACCACTGGTTAATAATGAAAAATTATTAACTAGTAGGAGAGAAATTCTACTTCTGGGTTCAGTTCGAGACTCAATAATGACGCCTTCTAAGACTAGTAGTGAAAAATAGTAATTATACGCCAAGGTAGAGAAGACATTTTTTTAAGCCGAGGTAGTTTATTAATAAAGAAGCGAGGCTTAAAATTGTCTTCTCTAGCGTGGTTTATATACTATTTTTTTCACTACTAGATCCGTTAAAACCCTTTCTAATAATAATTATTAATTAAATTTGTTTGTCCGATGCGACGATCCGAGTTCTCATTTTTCCACGGTTGCTATGAAAATTGAAAATCGTCTGTCTACGTTAACCAATAAAATCAAAGAAAATCTTTCGTTGCTAGGTGACGGCTGTTCATTATTGACCTTGATTAATAATGAAAATTATTATTAACCTTGGGAGAGAAATTCTACTTCTGGGGTCGGTTCGAGAGTCAATAATGACGCCTTCTGAGACTAGTAGTGAAAAAAAAATATTAAAACACCCAAGGAAAATTTTACAGAAATTCGTAACCAAGTAACCAGCGCAAGCGGGCAACTTGAATGTATGATCGTTTTGTAGTAAGTATGAATTTTATTAACAAAGGTTTAAAAAGCGGTTGTAGAAAAATTGTGTTTGTATTTCGTGCGCAAGATGATTGTTTTGTTGGCGCATGAGAATGAGTTTTTGGTCGAGATCGTCAGGTCGAGTTTTTACTGTTAATTTTTGGGAAAATTTTTTTTGCCTAGGTATCCTCTACGCTAGGTATATGTTTTTTTTGCCAAAACGAAAATTTGGAGGGGTTAATTTTCACCCTCAAAATTACCGCTAATAATAGATGGATTAATTTCCAAATGTAGAAAGCTACAAACGTTTTTCATAAATTCTAATAATTTTTTTGATTATTTCACCAACCTAACGAGAAATATTATGATTTGAGGGGGTTGCTTTGGGAGGAGGAGTGTTGGGACAACCCTCAGACACAATACAGAAAAGTTCTGCACCTAAAGTTGACCAAAGTAATCATATTATAAACGAAGAAAAGAATTTTAAGGGGGCCTTTACCGCACGCCACTGGATAATGAAAAATTTATGACTTCAAAAAAAAAAAGCATAATTGGTATCAGGGCCTTATGGTCATCAATCAAAAAATTAAAGGAACAAAAAATCTGAAAATTAAAAACCGCCCACAGCGTGGTTGAATATTGTAAAAATTCTCCCCATTTAAGGGGTTAATGACAACGTCAATCAATTCAAAGTAGGGTTAGAAACAGATAAGGCTCATTTCACAGTAAAAGTCAAAACAGTGATGTTGATGTCCCACTTTTTTTGCTCGTCATGGGTCTGCTACAAAAAATTTCGTCCACAACTGTCATTCCACTCACGAATGCTCTAAAGCAGCCTTTAGGAAGGAATAACTACCCTCACTTCACATGTTGACATCAATGTTCTTATGGGTGACAGTAATAAATTTCAAATTGTAATTTGCAAACGTCAATCATAATGACAATAAAGGGTTAAACTACACCCAATTTTTGTGAAATGACAGGAAATGGGGTGGACGAAGTTTTTTGGCCGCAATAGTACTTAGGTACTACCTACCTTAAATTATTTATTTATTTATTTACCTTCAAGAAGTAACATTTTTTACCCTAAAATTATGCTCTAATTAATGTATTAATGTGCATTCTGTAGTGTTGGGTTACAAGTTTACAATTTAAAATCTCCCAATCTCCATGAAGTATACTTATATTTTTTTTTTTAGCACTGCAAGCTGTTTTTAAAATTGTTGATTTTAACAATAATAATGTTTGACGTCACTTCAAAATTGTAGATATATTAGATCTTAGGGGGTCATTCACGACTCAGATAATTTGCAAATCGTTAACGAAACGGCAAATACGTACAATGCTTCAACAATATCAGTTGTCATGGTTTTGAATTTGCAATGTCTTATCGATCCTTACCAAGTTTCATGAATGACCCCCTTATTAAATAAATAATATAATGTATTAATTTCATTTTTTGTTCGACACTGTCAGAATTTGAGAATTTTCTTCTATGTGAACGGATTTTGATAAATGTCACAACTTGTCAAAACGAAACGTCAAGCTAATTTTAAAGGTTTTAAGCGATTTGGAGCCCTTAAAGGGCTCGTCGAACAAAAAAACGTTGTATTTAACTCGTTCGTGTGTAAATTGGGCCTTTTTTGGCACTCGTGGGCCTTTAAAACGCTCGTTTCACTCGCGTTTTAAAATGGCCCACGCGTGCCAAAAAAGGCCCAATTTACATACAAACTCGTCAAATAAACTACTATTTTAAAAATGTATTCAAATTTTTCGCATTAATAAACCACCAAGTAATTAAATGTTTAGATTAGTCAATTTTGTCATATCATTCTTGCCGCCAAATTTTCTGGACCCTTGTGTAGTTTGTATCTCACTCTGTCATCTGTGGAGTATGTAGCACATAACATTTCACTCGCACTCATTGCTCAGCGGTGGGTGTATTTTTATAAATCCGAGAACCGAGAATATGACAGCACAGACTAAAGATATATATTGGGTATGACAGCACTACAGTTCCACAGAGACCCAAAAAATTTTAGTTTATATAATTAGTTTTAGAGATGCTGTAATTAGTCTCTAGAATATTCAGCTCAAGTAAGTAACAATAATTACACATTTCACAATATTTCCGGCATGACTAAATGAAAATTTAAATGACAAAAAATTTGATTTTTAGGTTAACTTTTAAAAACTGTTCAAAGATAGATGTTATAACGATAATAAATTATTGTTTCTCGTGAATTTATATTTATTTAGAATCGTACATCAAAAATGGGTATTCTCATAACAAAATTTAGGGTAAGTTGGTTCCATCAAATGTTATATTTCATTTCATCAGCTTCTTTCTGTTCTAGAAAAAGAAAACGACCTATGAAATCTTGGAAAAATTGGAGAATGAAATTCAGTCTATAGAAGAATTTAGACGAAGTACTGAACAAACACAGAAAAAAATGGTTGGTCGTTTCATATTTATTTCAGTTTGTGTATATTGTATTACAGCCCTCATATTTTACTTTTATTTCTTCCCAGCTTCTGCTTATGAGAGAATAATTTATATAATACCATTAATTATACTACCAATATTGTAAGCATTGTTTATTTTTTGATGTATAAGTATTTTTCTATAAAAATATTCCAGGTTACTTTTATTAAAACGTATTTTATCATGGTATTATAATAGAAAAATTAGGAAAAACCAGAAGAAACTATCCGGTTTGAAAGATGAAAAGAAGAAAATTTTGGAAGAAGTTATGGACAAAGAGACTTACAAAGTTGCAAAAACTATTTTAGAAAAGTTTGCTCCTGAACAAGTAAAGAAAAACACATCATTAACTAATGAAAGTACACCTGTTAAGAGTGGACCTTTAGCTCCTTTTAATTCAGCTCTTCAGAACCAAACAGGTAATTTTTATTGACTCATGCTTACATTAAACATAAAAACTTGGAAAGTAGATTTAATTGATGCAGGTATAAATTAAACTAGATGTTTTCTAATTTTTAATGAAAATTCTCCATAAATTAGGTAAAGTTTAATAAATAAGCTTGTAAGAAATTTATCTGCCTTTGAATAAGATACATATTTCAAGTAGAAACTGTTTTAAATAACACTTTATTAAAGCTAATTATAATTATAAAAATTCTTTGATGTAGTGTTAAAAATGACTTTTCACAGGTTTAAGGTATAGAGGTCAGTTTTCTGCAATACCTAATCGCTTGACTTTTGGACCTTCTGCAACTCCAAAGTTAAAACAAACTTTTATACCATCTACTACCCCTGCATTGCTTGCAAAATCTACTTCTCAGTCACAAAGTGTGATACCAAGTGTAGGACGCCCTGCAGCCCCTAGCACCCCTTTGCTGTTGCCAAGGGCTATTTTGCCTAGGGAGCGTTCTGTTTTAGACAAAATGGTTGATTATCTTGTTGGAGATGGTCCTTCCAATAGATATGCACTAATTTGTAAAACTTGTTCTAGTCATAATGGTAAGTTTAATTTTCTTCTAGTCAGAAATATAATTATTAACATTTGATTACTATTTTCAAAGGGATGGCTCTCAAAGAAGAATTTGATTACCTGTCATTTAGATGTTGTTATTGTTTGTCTTTTAATCCTGCTCGTAAGAAAAGACCAATAGCTCCCAAATTAGAAAGTTCTCTTTCCCCTAATAAAAATAAAAAATCAGATATCTCAGATTCGGACAGGGATTCATCTTGTGAGACAGATTCTGATTCAGAATCAGAAGTTGTCACTCCTCTAATAACAGAACCACCAAGTGACTCAATCAATGAGTACATACAAAATGATAATAAAGTGACAAATTTGTCAGATTCTGAAAAATTATCAGATGTGGAAGCAAAAAATTCAGAGACTGAGTCAACTGTGGAAACTGACACTAATATAGAATCAACTGAAGTAAATTTAAACCAAAAAACAAATGAAGCTAAAAATAAATTTGAAAATGAGGTTACAGAATCCATTATATCAAATGAAACAACACAAGACTGACAAATAAATACTATTATAACAAAAAAAAATGTTCTCTTTGTACCTAACTTTATAAAAGGGGAAAACGTGTTTATTGCTAAATCTTTTTTTTTTGTTTTGTTTTAGTATATTTATGATCTATTTATTATTTTTGCTTTGTATAATGTAAAACAAGTAATATTATTTAATTATATTGCTTTTCGTTTCTCTAAAATTTTTGACATGTTCTATAAAGAATCAACAATTAACGGATTAGCAGGTTATGGATTGTTTTTGTCAAAAATTGGGTGCCTTTCTGCATTTTATACATTTCTCAATAAAGCTTATTACATCTGAACACGTTTTATTGCAAACAGTATTTTTGATATTGTTGTAATACAATCATGTTATTATTCCTCATTCAACATTTGAACATGTTATTTTGGCGCCCACATGAATTAATCAACAACATCAAAAAATAGACTAAGAGCTCTTCCAGATTTGAGTATTGTTTATGAGATGCTCGTATCTCACAGATAACATTCATATTCTATTCTATAGCTATTCACACCGTCTTGTAAGACGGATATAGTAATTTTCGTTATCTGCTAAATCTTTTTTTATGAAGCCCTTCACACACGCGTAGTTTTTCAAGTGAAAAAGTTCAGTATCATAGGCATAGTATTGGGTGATTCAAAATGATTGTCGCCAAGTATGGCAACTATGTACGAAAATGTATGTGGCAACTGTGTGGATGAGGTAGAGTTGTCATTTATATGACATTTCATAAGCGTGCACTTGATTTTTTTGATATCATTACACACTGATTTGACAGTTTTCAAAATTGCGCGACTATGAACTGTCAAAGAAATACCCACACAGTTGCCCCATAAATTTTCGTACATAGTTGCCATTCTTGGCCACAATCATTTTGAATATGTATAAGAAACACGTAGTTATTATATTAAGCATAACATAATTACATAAACATTTTTGTTTTATAATACAAAAATTTATATAATTTATTTAATTTATATGTATAAGTATTTCAAAAGTGACTATAGAGCATACAATCTTTGACAATGTGAAGTTAATTATTTTAAGATGAACCCACAGTCTTCTCCTTTCGTCCATAACTCATTGCAGTGTTCGCAAGTAATTCGGAGTACCGAGTACTATCGCGGCCAAAATACTTTGGTCGTCAATGTGACATAAATGACATTCAATTGTAAAGCAAACTTTAGGATGTTTAACCTTATTTTTTACTACTGTCAAAATTATCTATCTATCAGTGTCATACGGGTGCGGTAAATCCCAGCTGCGGAGGCAGGGTTCAAAAGCAAAAGATCAACATGGTCACGGTTTAGACAACCTTCAGAAGCAAGTAAGACGATTCTACGGGGTGATCAATAAGGACTGTTTAAGTTGGTAACACTGAATCGTATTTTAAATCGTATAACAGGAGTAACTTCCGGTTGTTGCTGGCTTGTCGTTGTTAATGCTATACCTATATCAGATATTTGTCAAATAAACCAACAAAACACATCCAGTTACAGTGTTATAAATAAAAATTTTCTTAATTGTATTGCCAACTTAAACAGTCCTTCTTGATCACCCGGTATATTTATCAAAAACTGAAGGTGCCATATTTTTGACAAGAATAATTTGAAATTGTCATGTATATTGACATTAATACTTGATTTACATTTGAAGTGTCAAAAAGTGACGACCAAAGTATTTTGGCCGCGATAGTACCTACCATGTACCCGGTGCCCGACGTAGTAGCCGCTTGTTTCCTATAGCAACTCTGTCTGACATATACAGTATCTAATGTTTGAACAGCCCTTAAAAGTATATTGAACAAAAAGTCACAATTCTTGATTTCTTGATAATCTACAAAACAAAAAAAAAAAAACTTAAAAACTGAATTATATTAGAAGGTTGACCGCGACTTACTATAGTATCAAACATGTCATAAAAATATCTGCATTATAAAATAAAAATTCTTCAATTGCTAAAAACAGCTGTACTATATTTCACAATGTATGTTTATGATAGTGAAAAAAGGTAAAAAGCCGTAACATGCCGTAACGTGTTATTATTTCATTCTGGCATCGAAATAGCCGAATTATGCATTGCATTGAAAACAATTGAAGTTGTCTTGCATGTGTCTTGCCATTGTCATGCGATCAGCTTTAGAGACGTCAGATTTTAGGTTTATGTTTTTATACTAATGGTTTTTCTAATTGCAGAGAAAGTGTCCTTTTTTTCACTGATGGGATTCCCATTCTTGAAAAAAGGTACATAATTTCTACTTTATGTCAGTAGGTTCTTGTTGCATAAATTACTATTTTTATTAAATTAAAATCACTTTCTCTAACCTTTTGTTAATAAAACACAATGGTAATCACAATGTTTTACTTAATCTTTTGTCAGGAAATCGTGAAGATATAATTTCCAAATCAATAAAAATTCCCGCACTTATTCAAAATGGTCATTGGTACTTTTGCTGTCGACATCGTTAAATGTTATTGGTTATGATCAAGTGATGATTGACATTCGCTTTTAAAAATGGATTGAATTAAGCAATTAAGTGGAAAAGTGGAACAAACAGCTATTAACATCATTATCATTTTAAGAAATTGAGTTTCAACGCAAAAAATTGCAAATGAGGTGTCTTTTTTATTTACTGAAGATATATAAATCTAATAGTTAAATTAACTGCACTGCCTTTTAGTGGAGAGGCAAGTCCAATTTCGGATAAAATGGATATTTCAGAAACATCTGATACATCTAGTCATGAAACGAGTAATTTTAGTCGAGTTGCAAGGTTTGTCAATGATGCAGAACACAAAAACATAGAGGATGTAGTTCTGGATAACACAAAATATGATGAAACTACAGCATTATCTAATAAGAATGTTTCTGCCACACAGAATGCAACAAATTCACATCCTTTAATGTATACATGTTCATCACCTACATCACCTGATTGTCCTTACTTGATACCTGAAAAGCCCAAAAATAAACATACAAGTTTTGATAAATATAATAGTCGACAACAGGACCACCACAAAGATTTAGCAAATGTTTCAGAATTTGAAAACTTTGAAAAGCAATTTCATTTTGAAATGCCGCTTTCAGAAGAGTATAATCAATTACCTGGTTAGTTTTAAATGTGCACAATTTGCTGTTTTATTCTATGTTGTTGTAGATTTTCCAGAGAGCCCTTCTGCTTTAAAAAAGTCATTGATGTATGATTTACCTTTAGAAATTAATAACTTAGAATTAAGTGATACAGAAAATGATAAATCTGTGTATGAAGCACACCTTAGTTCTAATCTACAGAATGTTTGTCTCACAATGAATGAGAAAGAAGGTAAGTATATTTAGATATTTTTGATAAGATATGTTCACTGTAACACCATAGAATCTGCAAAATGTTTAGTTTATTAATCATATCTAAATAGTGTTATATCAATATTTACAAAAAGAATAAAAACATTGAATTTAATGTTAGTTATAATTTGTAAATAATTTAGGCAGTTCTTTCATGGAAATTCTGTATGTTATTTACTAATTATCTTTTATGGTTCAATATGTTAATCATTCTTAAAAAAATATCAAATATGTATTACATAAATGTAGTAATCAAATTTTCTATTCTTTGTGATGTGATGATGATAGATTGCTCTATACTTATAGTGTGTTTTTTAAATATTTTATCTTGCATTTAGGAAACTTGAATTTTCTGGCCCATAAGAAACGCAGTAATAAACTTCGTAGGGTGAAAGTAATGCACACTGAAGCGAGTGAAGAGAGTGATATTTCTTCTCTTGATAGTATCTCAGAGAGTTTAAAATCAGAACATGTATTTACGGGTCAGTTGGAAATAAGTACTGAAGATCAAGAAAACAATGACAATTCTCCAGAACCAATTGAGCCACTTAGCGCTGCTGATGAACGAAGACATGCGCGGGATTGGCAAAAGATGGTATTACCAGGAGGTGAACAAAGAATCATTGACATGCGTGTGATTGAACCTTATAAAAGAGTACTTTCACATGGAGGATATCTTAGAGCTGGAGGTCACACTGCTATCGTTATTTTTTCAGCTTGCTTTTTACCAGATAGATCAAGAGTCGATTATGTATATGTTATGGATAACCTCTTTTTGTATATTTAAGATGATTTATATATTTCCAATTATTAATGATATGTTTTTAAGGTATATACTTTGGACTTTGGAGCGACTTGTAACTGATGATTATGTCTTAGTATATCTGCATGGAGGTGCTACGAGATTACCTGCCTTTAGTTGGCTTAAAAAGTGTTACCAAATGGTGGGAAGAAAACTGAGAAAAAATTTAAGTCATTTATATTTGGTCCACCCTACTCTATGGATTAAAACTATGCTGTTTATGGCTAAGCCATTTATTAGGTGCTTATATTTTTTTCATGATTGTTAAAGATGATAACAATTTTCTTCTAGTTCAAAGTTCTATCGAAAAATATCATATGTAGCTTCATTACGAGAATTGATGGTGCGTGTTCCGTTGGAGGCAGCTGCTATTCCAGATAAAGTTAAGGCGTATGACAACTTACATTGCATCACATAGTTTGCTAAACTTTACCGTCATGCCTTGCCTATTTTGTTTTGATACATCGAATTATTTATATATTTATAAAACCTTTTTTTAAATTGAATTATTGATTTTGTTTATTTTTTTAGAAAAATGTTGAGATGTGGTGTTTGTGAAGTAATATATTTCATTAGCAATATGTCTGTAAAATGTAATAAATGAAGGAAATTGTTAGTAGAATTATTTATGTGGTTACTTATGGTAAACAAATTTGATTCCAGTGTGGAGTCTACTAAAAGTTTTATTATTTTGATGATAACGTTCAAAATAAAGTGATTAAAATTGCAGAAGATGTTAGTATAGGTAGTATTTAGTAGTTTTTGATTTTGTTAAAGTAACTTTTTGTATAAGATTAAAAAGATTGAGAATAATCACCAATTTGTTAGTACTAGCAACAGTAAAAGTTATATTTTATTAGAATATGTACTTTTATCGAATTTGCTGATTTAAATATGCAAGTATGTTTGAATCATTCTAAAGATTGGTTGCAGCAATCTTTTTGCACAATAAGTACATATACCATCAGATTTTAAGAGTATAATGT